>NW_022196896.1:117214800-117232939 GCF_008632895.1 Mastomys coucha
CCTTTTCTTTTCTTTCATGACAGGGTCTTTCATTAGCCTGGAACTGGCCAGGCAAGCTAGGCTGCCTGGTCTGCAAGCCCTAGGGACCCTCCAGTCTCTGCCTCCCAGCACTAGGATTACAGGCATCATCACCACACTCACCAGGCATTTCCAGTGCTTTTACTCGGTGGGATCCTGGGTCATCAGATTCAGGTCCTTGTGCCGGGAGGTAAGCACGTGGCCCACATCTCCCCACCTTCAAACCAACTCTGTCTGCTGCTGCTTTGCCTTGCTTATCAGTAAGATGGGGAACGGGGAACACTGGGCACAACAGCACATACACGGGGCACTGAGGGAAAGATGGGGAACAGGGAACACTGGGCACAACAGCACATACACGGAGCACTGAGGGAGTGTGTTTCCACCCTGATTCCACTGCCCTTCTCAAGCCTGAGCTGTGATGTGGGACCATCGTTGAGGCTTCTGGCCACAGGCCGCCTGTGAGTCAGAACATTGGGAAAGACCAAAAGCAGCGTTCTCGATGTATCTCAGCTGGTAGACTGCGTACCCCATACTCACGAAGCCCTGGCTTCTCTCCCCAGCACCCCATACACTGGATGTGGCTGTGCAGTCTATAATTCGGGTGCCCAGGAAGAGAAGGTGGGAGGGACTGAAGTTCAAAGACATTCTCAACTATTCGGTGATCTGAGGTCAGCCTGGGTTACCATGAGAAAAAAAAAAAAAAAAGAAAGAGAAAAGAAGGGGGGCTGGTGAGATGGCTCAGCTGGTAAGAGCACTGACTGTTCTTATGAAGGTCATGAGTTCAAATCCCAGCAACCACATGGTGGCTCACAACCACCCGTAATGAGATCTGGTGTCCTCTTCTGGTGGTCTGAAGACAGCTACAGTGTACTCATTTATAATAATAAATAAATCTTAAAAAAAAAAAGAAAAAAAAAAGAAGAGGGGGAAAGCACTGATTTGAATTTCAGAGCAGTCAGGGTGACCTTGTCAAGAGTGGGATGAGGACCACCTGGTAAGCAAAGCAAATGTGTGAAAAGAGAATCATGCGTTTATCTAACGAGCATCCATGGTCACAATGTGCAGGGACCCAGTCTGGGCGTTGTAAGGGAATATGGACTCGGCGTACATATGGACTGTGTGTAAGTATGGTGGTGTGAGTGCCTACGTGTGTGGGTGTGCCTGTGCATACACCTGCTGCCTTAGGGTTTCTATTGCTGTGTTGAAACCCTATGACCAACGCGACTTGGGGAGGGAAGGGTTTATTTCATCTTATGTATCTTATGTTTCCAGGTAACAACAGTCCATCCCTGAAGGAAGCCAGGGCAGGATCCTGGAGGCAGGACCTGATACAGAGGCCACAGAGGGGTACTGCTTATTGGCTGGCTTGCTCACTCTGCTTTCTTACAGAGCCAAAGACCAACCTGTCCAGGGATGGCACCACCCACATGGGCTGGGCTCTTACACACCAATCACTAATTAATGCCCTACAGGTTTTCCCTTCAACAGCATGATCTTATGAAAATATTTTCCTCTTCTCTGATGACTTTAGTTTGTGTCAAGTTGACATATAAAACTAGCCAGTGTGTCTATAAAACCTGTGTGTCTTTGCATATATGTGTGTGCGCAGGTATCCAGGAAGTAACGGGCTGTATCTGGAGCTCTACTGTGTCTACTAGGTTGGTCCCTGCAGGTGTTCATGTCTGCACCTCTGTGGGGGAGTCTGACACTTATTTTCTAGGTGAGAGAATGGAGACATTGAAAGGTAAAGACATTCTTCCATGGGTTTGTAGTAATTTGATTGGCAGAGCCAGGATTCAGGACTTGCTGTCTGTCACCTGTCATGCCACATGAAGCTTCTATAACTGTCCTGCTTCAGTCCAGTGAATGTCCAGAAGATGAGAGATAGTATTCTGTGGCTCAGAGAACGGCCAAGGTAGGGGGCACATGGGGCAGAGTCATAAGATTGTACCTTCTTGGAGAGGGCCCTGTGTCCTAGGGATGTGCCTTCCATGCAGCTGTCTTTTCATATGTCACACCAGTGGCTGGAATTTATTGTGACTTGGAGATACACAGGTAGCTCATTACTGGAATACAACATGAGCACTCAGGTCTGCTGTCCACTGAAATGCCCACCTAGCATGCTAAAACAGCCAGTCTCACTCAGCCTTGGGAATGTGAGCGAATCTATGCAGCCTGCATGCATTCTGTCCTTCTTAAGCACAGAGGGGTTGATTTCCTTGGTAGCCGTTGTCATGTCTTTTCAGTATTGAAAATTTGAGACGTACAAGAAACACACACACACACACACACACACACACACACACACACACACACACACACACACACACACACACACACACACACACACACGCATATGAACACAGCTACATATTCTGAGAACCCCTTAGAAATTCTATATATTTTCCTGAAGCTAGCATGTAAAACATACAAATATGTTCTATGGGGGATCACCCATCTCCCCCTGGAGTCAGAGTCGTCCTCTCAGGATGTCTGGGTGCGCCACCAGAACAGATGTAGACCTCATCTGCAAAGAGAGTCCTGTGCACACAGCCTCCATGGCCACACTTAGGCCTGCCACAGATTGGCCTGGTTCTCCAGCTACCCTTCTTTGTGCGTGCTCATGAGCTGGTGTAGAATCTCCCTTTCTGACTCTTAATGCTGTCTCTGTCCCCAGCAGAGGTTCATTAAAAAAAAAAAATATTCTGGGATTGAGTCTAGGTCCTGGTTGCTGGCTCAGCAAACCCTTTGAACTGAGCTCTCTTTTGTGCTTTTTGAGATAATATTTCCCTATCTTACTCAGGTTGGCCTTGAACTTGCTGTAAACCCAGGAAGGTCTTGGACTCTCATTCTTACTGGTTTACCTTCTAGGTGAGACTACAGGCCGGCGAACCACTTGGCTCTGGTGCTGGTGGGGTGGGAAGGAGTGTGTGTGTGTGTGGGGGGAGGTGATGGGAGGTCAGGGTGGAGGAGGCAGGGAATGAGGGAGGTTGGGGTAGGGGAGTTGGGGGTTGGCACCCAGGCGAATCCAGGTTGTTTAGTGAAAAGTTGAATCGAGAGAAGCTTTTCATGTGGTTTTTTTTCCCCCTCTGGACTGTTACTGTCATGGTATTTGAAGCTCCTATTAAATGGTATACAGGTATAGACTCTCACAGGTTCCTAGGCCCACTCTGTGACTTGGTACAGATGACAGGTGGGAAGGCATGCCCCGATGCCCACCCTCTCCCACCTGTCCCTGGCTCTTCCACATAGGAGCTGGGGTGGGGTGGGGTGGGGCTTGTTGTTGGGAGATGAGCAGCTGTATCATCTTACCATCTTTATGATCTCGAGGTAGTAACTAGAGCTGTGACCGCCAAATACAGAGTCTTAGGCTTCAGACGTGGAGGACCCTCAAAGTCCTTCAAGACAGATTTCTGCTCTTGATCCAAGTCACCCATCAATCAAGGTACGAAAATCAACTTTCCCCAAACTTGTAGGTTTACTTGGCCACCTTCTTATTGTGCTGATCTGTCCCTTCCCCATGATGGGTAGGTTTAGGTGTAGATCTCTTCCCTGGGTAGCCAGCCAATTCCTGGTTTTGTGCATCATCTGCCATGAGAGTGGAGAGAAAGCAGTTATCACAAAGTTGTTTAAAAGAACCTGCCTCCCGCACACCTCAAGGTGGGGGGGGGATGGGAGGGGGGGGAAGATGGAGCAGAGTGTGATGCAGAGCAAATGCAGGAGAGAATGCAGATGAGAAACACCTGTGCCCGGGGCGCCTGGCCAGGCATTGTTGCAGATCTGTGTGCTTCGCTTTCAGTCTGTGCAGACTCAATATAGTGGCAAAATTAAGTACATCATCAACTAGAGCTACCAAACTCAATTCATAAATGGTGGGGTTTGAAAAAAACATGGGATAGCCAGGGCAAGACTGGCCCCTGGCCAGCCAGGATAGCCCGTACAATGGAGCAGTGTGTGCCCTGGGCCCTGTGTGTATCCAGACTGCAGTCGGGAGGAGTGTTACCACCCTTGGGTGGCCTGTACATCCAATCCAGCCCGAGGAAAGGTTCCACGGGGCCCCAGAGAGCAGGAGGGTTGCAGGGGCTCCAACCTGCAGACATGAGCCCCCAAAGCCAGCTGTCATCAAGCAGGCTGCTAGGGGGATGTGTGGTGTGGGAAGCCGGGGCAGCCAGGATCCAGAGGGGGAAGGCGCAGAAATCCGACACAAACGCCAATGTTTTACCTTCTAAATCACCTTGGTCTTCGTAGTTGAAATCTGCACTGAACTTCCCACCCCGGTGTCTCCTGGGGGTGTGGGGGGTGGGGAGCCCAGGCTGCTTCTCACTTTCCAAGGTCACAAGTCGTAATTCTTCCTTGTTCTGCATGCAGCCTCTTGCAGGCTGAATTCTGAATGTACTGTGGAGACAGTGTGAAAGTCCTGGTGAGGGCTGCGAGGATCCCATGTCTCTGCTCTCCAGAGCCAAAGCCCTAGCTATGAGGGTCCAGACGAGCTGCTTCTAGATGCCATGGGGCCTCATTACTCCCCGGGGAGTCCACACACTGAGACAAGTGTGCGGCTTAAGAATTCTTAGGTGGCTTTGGTCACCCAGATCCCATGAGTCCCACCTCGCCTCTCCCTGGTCCCTCTTCATTTAGTTCCTGCCTTACAAAGGCTGTGTCTCCAGAGTTGTGTTGCAAATGACCCTAAGTCTAGTGATTTTGAAACAATGCATTTTTATCCTCTTATAGTTCTGGGGTCAGCTGTCCACAGTGGATTCTTCTGGGGCTCTGAGGGGAACACGCTCTCCGCGTGCATTACAGCTTCCAGAACTGCCTGCGACCCTTAGCTCAGAGCCCCTTGACCCAGGACCGCTTCTTTGCATGTCTCTGTCTCTGTCTTCCTTATCGAGGCTTCTGGTGCCAGACTCTGAATACTTTAGTGCTGGTTTCAAAGATGTCCCATACTTACCTGCAGAAGCATGAATGATCCCTTATGTGGCAGGAGAGTCACATAGTCCACCTCTGCTGCACTAAAGCACCGGAAGTGGGCTAGTTCGTAAGTCACAGGCACGTAATGTTCCCAGTGCTGAGGCCCAAGTCTTCTGAGGCCTCAGCTACTTCACCCACCCTGACACTGTCTCCCCAAATGCGGGTTGGGCAAGCAGCTCTTTGAATTCTTATAGAAAGGCGCCTGTCTTATTGGCGAGGACTCTGCCTCAGCATCCTCGTCGTCTCCGAGAAGCCCCACTTTGTATTCCATCACACTGGGGTTAGGAGTTGTGATGGTTTAGCTTTAATTGTGAGGTTGACACAACCTAAAATCACCTAGGAGAAGCCTCTCCATGAGGGACTGTCTACAGTGCACTGGCCTGGTGGTATGTCTGTGGGTTGTTTTAATTCATTGATGTGGGAAGACCCAGTCCCCTGTGGGTGGCACCATTCCTTAGGCAGGAAGTCCTGACTGTATAAAATGGTGGGTTTGGGCACTAGATGTATAAAGTGAGGACATGAAACTCCAAGGTATGGCTGAGGGGAACTTCTTTATTGTAAGTATGAGGGAGACTTCAGCCAGAAGTGTATGGAACGGTCCAGAACACGGAGAGAAAGTAGAATATGTGGCCAGCAAGTGAGAGAAGAAGATGGGGGTCAGTGGAGACAGAGAGAGAGAGAGAGAGAGAGAGAGAGAGAGAGAGAGAGAGAGAGAGAGAGAGAGAGAGAGAGAGAGAGAGAGTGAACCGTGACTGAACAGGCAGGGTTATATAGGAATGAGAAGCTGGGGCAAGGAAAGGAAGCCCATGAGCAGGAGAAGTTTAGGGTGGGTGGGGTGGAGGCTGTAAGAAGAGCTGAGAGGAGCCAGGACTCTGTAGCAGGTCCCTGAAGCTGGGAGAACCTGGAGGCCAGCACGCTTTGGTGTGCTAATGGGCACCACAGTTAGCTATTTGTCCCAGGTTTCTTTTGGACTTGACAGTGAAGTGCTTAAGATGGGAGAAACAGAGCTGAGCACATGCAAGCGTGGGGCAGGCACACATTCTCTGCTCTTGACTGGATGTGACTAGCAGTTCCGAGTTCCTGCTTCTTCACTTCCCTGCAATGACAGACTGTAACCTGGCATGGTAAGCCAAATTAACCGCTCTCTCCCTAAGTTGCTTTTTGTCAAGATATTTTATCACAGCAACAGAATGAAACTAGAATAGAAGTGAACCTATGAATCGGGAGGGGGCAGGCACACACGGACACATGGGGGCACCATTACAGATGTCATTGACTGAGATCCTGACATAGGAGGTGTCCTGAATGGAGGGTTCTCTAGAAGTTGGGAAAGGGAGGAAGCAAGCTGGCTCTGCCGACTCCTTGATCTTAGCTCAGGAAGGCCAACTTTGGATTTCTAAGCTCCAAATGGGAATATGAGAAATCCATGCTATTTTTAGATGTATGGTGAATTGTTAGAGCATCGATAAGCCAGAACTTTCTGCCCTTGAATTTTCCCACCAAAGACGATTCTATGAGAGATCACCTGGCTGGGGGGCTGCCTGGAGTAACCATGTGACCTGCTGTTTCTACCATGTGGAGGCTGGGGCAGAGTGTGAAAATGGTCTGGAGTTTGACTGAAGGACAATTCTCCCCCAGGACCTGGTCTTCTTCTTGCCCGGGGAATCATCTAATGGCAGTTGCAGAAACATCTTAATCTTTGTGCTGACTCTATCATAATTCAAAATTTTAGTATACTTCTCTAAAATTTTGTTCTTTTTTTCTTTTCTTTTATTAGTGGTACATGAAGAGTATTTAAAGATCCAAGCAGACAAGCAGCAGGATTCTCACATTTCTGTCTTTAACGTAATCCTTTGGGGTCTACCCTGGCGTCTCTAAGTAGTTTCCCAGTTCCTGATTTTTGTCTTTGGGCATTCGTGGAATTCAGATGTGCTTTGTGTTCCAAAGGGTCATGTGATGGGATCTTGGTCCCTCTGTGGTGACTTTAGAAGGTGGTTGAAACTTTAAGAAGTGGGGCTGGGCTTGGGGAGATGGCTCAGTGGAAATGTGAGGACCAGAGTGTCTTAGTTAGGGTTCTTCTTGCTGTGAAGAGACACCATGACCACAGCAACTCTTAGAAAGGAAACCATTCAGTTGGGGCTGCCTTACAGTTCAGAGGTTTAGTCCATTATCATCATGGAGAGAAACATGGTGGCATGCAGGCAGCCATGGTGCTGGAGAAGGAGCTGAGAGTTCTCTACATCTGAACCACTGCCTAGCTTGAGCATCTGAGATCTCCAAAGCTTGCCCCACCCCAGTCACTCACTTCCTCCAGTGAAGCCACACCCATTCTCTTTGAGCCTATGGGGGCCATTTTCTTTCAAGCCACCACACAGACTAAATGCTACGTGAGTATAGGTGCTCATCTGTGATCCCAGTGCTTGGAAGGAGACAGGGATCTGTGGAGCAAGCTGGCTAGCTAGGCAGGTTGTATCTGTGAGCTGTGGGCTCAGCTGAGAGACTCTGCTTCAGTCAATTTGGTAGAGCATGGTAGAGAGAGACTCCCACTGTCAAACTTGGACCTCCACATGCAGGTGCACACACATATGTACACCTACATGTGGCCCTCTGTACGCATGTATACACACACGCACACACTCGCCACAGACACACAAAGAAAAAGTGGGGCTCAATGCAGAGTAATTAGGGCGCTCCGATGCTGTCCCGGTAAAGGATCAAAGCACCTCTCAAGACACCTGATTTGTTATGAAAAGAAAACTTGCTTACCTCGTCTCTGGCTTCCTGTCTCACCAAGTGGCTTAGTTTGCATCTGCTCCTACCATTCCGATGCCCTTCCCAAGCTGTGTGCCCAGCAAACCTCTTTCCTTTACAGAGTGTTCAGATCCAGGTATTTCACTGATGCAACAGAGGTAGGCGAAGACAGACATCATCTGCCTGCTCTCCCGTACAGACGGCTTCAGCTCCCTATGAATCCTTCTATTCCTTGCTGTCCACAGCCTCTTCCTCTTCTTCCTCCTCCCCCTCCACCCACTTCTTTCTCTCTTTCTTTCTCTCTCAAATGCTTTTAAAAAAAAAAGCTTTACATCCTCTCATGGTTTACTAAAGTGGGAGGAGTTATTAAAAATTAAACAAAATAAAAACAAAACAAAAACCCTCTTCAAACTGGAGCTTTTGTGTACAGGAAGGGGACTGCTTTGAAAGGACGTGGAGGATTCTTAGGGGTGTACTTGGTGTAAATGAACAGAACTATGGGAACAGGTCCCGGGTCCTTGTCCCCACAGCTGTGTCATATTGCTGGTGACAGGAAAGGCTCAACTTCCCTGTTTTCAACACTTTCGTGTGAACCTGTCTCATTTATTGCACTGGGTCTTGACACCCAGAGCTTATTTAGGGCTTTGCTTGAGAGCCTGCTGAATGTGCGTGGATGTTTTCACGTTTAGCGGGAGAGCATGTTAAAGTCCAGAGTGTGCAGCAGGGAGTGAAAGAAACGCTCCTCAGATTCCTGGGGATGCTAGAAAGCTCCCGAGTCTGTGATTCCCATCCAATGGCTGTCACCTCCTGCTCTGCCAACCTCGAGGTGACAGCTGTGTCCCCCAGCCTACAGCATGAAGGTAGATCATGACTGGGGTTTTCTGCCCCTCCTTTGTCCAGAAACACAGGCTGAGTTGCACTGAGCAGTCCCAGGAACTCCTCAGGACAGACTCCTTGGGCTCCAGAGGGTTGAGATCATTGAGTCATGTTTAGAGGACGCAGCATAGGAAGAAGCCAAACCTAGAACTGGCCTGGAGGGTGGCCTTCAGGGATCACCTGTCAGAACAGCTCCATAGTGAGCTAGAATGAACTTCAAACCCAACGACAATTATCATTGTACCACACAGAAAGGGACATGTGCACACACAGAGAGGGCGATGCCCAGATGGCCAGACACTGGAGACAGACGACTACAGGTCCAAGAAGCCAGCCACTACCAGCAGCTGGAGGATCTGTAAAGACCTTCTGGGGCCTCCAGGGAGTACATTTTGCCTGGTTTTGCTCTGCTGGGCTCCAAAACTGGGGAGAGAAACTTCGTGTTGTTTCAGGCTGCTAGTTTGCCTTGCTAGCTTCAGGGAACAATAGCATAGGCAAGAAAGGCCCCAGGTGCCTCTGTGTTGTACCAGGGGGCACTATGGTGGTCCGTGTGTGTGCATGTTTGTGCATCTGTGTACCAGTGTGTGGGCCAGGACTGTAGACTTGGGTCGTAGGGCAATTTGGGGAGAGGGCAGTGCCTCTGTGGTGGCCCGAGTTTTCCTGCAGTTAGATATCCAGGGTTGATAGTCCATGTAAGACAGACCACAACCACCTGAACTCACTGACTGCTTGGGCTGAGGTGGCTTCCTCCTCCGCTAGCCTGTGGACATCCAGGACCGTCAGCTTCAGCACTCAGTTGTGGATGCCTGGAAGTCACCCAGGCTCCTGCTAAGCGCCTTCCTCATCCTAGACCAGTGGGGAGTACACTGTCTACCCCATGTGATAACCGTGAAGGCTCAAGGGGGAGTCACCTTTGAGGTTAGAGACACTGGGTTCTGAATGCCGTAAGCGTGGAGAAGTGGGGGCTAATGTACTTTGCTTATGTGGTGTCACCTGGTGTGGGGATCCCCTCTTTGTTCTCTGAGGGGGCCCTGGTGTCTCTGAGTTGAGATGAATGGAGAAGTAAGGTCCAGTGTAAGGCAGCTCAAGTCACCTAACAGTGCAGGCCAGGCCAGCAGACATCCCAAGGGGAGACAAGACTATCACTCAGGCATCTCTCTCATTGTTGGTCTTTATTTCTACAGCCCAGCAAAACCCAAAGGCAGCCAGTGTGAGTGGAGGTGGGCAGCCCAGAGGAGGGCACAAAGGTGACAGGTCCGCATTTCGCTGGTGACAGGTGCCGCTGATCATGTCTTCATATGCTTTTCGGCTACTAGTTTCTCGTTCTTGGAAAACATCTCTTCATCATCTTTGTGTATGTTCCCCCCAGGGGTGCTGAGGTTTGGATTCACAATCTCCCACATGCGAGGCAAACATTACCCTAAGCTATATTGCTAGCCTTCATGACTGTTGGGTTAGTTGTCATTTTCTTACATTTTTCTTATGTTGTAAGAAATGGGGTTGGAGAGTATCAGGAGAACATGGCCCAGTGAATCAACTAAGCAGGGCTCACATGGGCTCACAGAGACTGAAGCAGCAAGCACGCACAGGGTCTGCAAGGGTCCACACCAGCTCTTCTGTGTATACACTGTGGCTGTTAGCTTGGTGGTTTCATGGGACCCCTAACAGCAGAGGGGGTGTCTCTCTGACTCTTTAGCCTGCTCTTGGGACTCTTTTCCTCCTCTAAGGTTGTCTTGTCCAGCCTGCAGGGCTTTTGCCTTGTCTTACTGTATCCTGTTTTGTCGTGTTTCATGTTTGGTTGTTGTCTCTTGGAGGATAGTTAGCTCTTTACTGAACAGAAGCTGAGGGGGAATGAATCTGGGGGAGAGGGGATGTGGGGGCAGCTGGGAGGAGCGAACGTAGGAGATACTGTGGTTGAGATGTATTGTATGAGATAAAAGTCTATTTTTATCAGGGTGGTGGTATACAACTTTAATCCCAGCATTCAGGAGGCAGAGGAAGGTGAATCTCTGAGGTCAAGGCCAGCCTGGTCTACAGATTGAGTTTCAGAATAGACAAAGCTACACAGAGAAACTGTCTCAAAGAAAAACCAAACCAAACCAAACCAAACCAAACCCAACCAACCAAACAAACAAAAAAACCCCACAAACCAAAACCAAGCCAAACCAAACCAAAACAGAACAAAATCAAACCAAAACCCAAAAACCCAAACCAAAACAAACAAAAAAAACCAAATGAACTATTTTCAAAAAGAAAAAAGTGGTTTTGTTTGTATGTTTTCTATTTTCTGGATATAAATCTGCTATAGTTTGAGTCTTAAATATCTCCAGAGACATTTATATGAATGCATGAACATGTTACAATCAGGCCCATCACTTTGTATCTATACCAAGGAAAGGTTCTCAGGCTGGGATCTGCTCCGTGGCAGAGAACTGGCCTAGCAAGCTCAAGGCTCTAGGTTTAGTCTTCAGTATAAAAGCAAGCAAGGCGAGGAAGCAAGTTAAGCGTGCTCGCCTTTCTTTTATTAACTTCATTCTAAACCCTCGTCTTCAAATGATTATACGTGAAACTAATTTTTAATGAATTAATTAATTAATTTTGGTTTTTAGAGACAGGGTTTCTCTGTATAGCCCTGGCTGTCCTAGAACTCACTCTGTAGACCAGGCTGGCCTCGAACTCAGAAATCTGCCTGCCTCTGCCTCTCAAGTGCTGGGATTAAAGGCGTGCGCCACCACTGCAGGTAGGATGGCCTGGAAGTTTTGGTAAATGTCTCTTTTTGTTGAGTTTTTGTTTGTTTGTTTGTTTTTGTTTTTGTTTTTTTACTCATCAAAAGGTGTTGAATTTTGTCAGAACCTTTTTCTATACCTAGTAATTATCATACATATTTTTCTTTTCTGTAAGATTGATACGGCATAGCATATCAATCAATTTTCAGACGTTGAACCAACCTTGGATTCCTGGAACAAATCCTGCAGGGTTATGGCATGCGCACAGTTGTTTATAAACGTGGCAGGTGCAGATAGCAGCCACTTTACTGATGCTCCTACCTCCATGTTCATAAGGCACCTTGGTTGAAAAGCACTGGGTGCAGATGGCAGCCACTTTACCGATGATCCTACCCATGTTCATAACACACCTTGGTTGAAAAGCACTGGGCTCCTAGTTGAGAAGTGTCCACTCTTTTTGCTTTTGATGATAAATTAGTTCCTCAGGTGCTAGGTAGAATCCAGCAGTGGAGTCCTGTAGCTTTTCTTCGAGGGCAGTTTTTGGTGACTGGCTCAATGTCTTGTTTTCTTGGGTGTTTGTGTCTTTCTAGGGATTTATACACTCCATCAAAGTTAGACACTTTATTGTTGTGGGCTTGCCCAAAGCTTTCCTTTCTAACATGTCCTGTTTCTTTGGTCTCAGGTGTACCCCTCCTCCTTCATTCTGACATTGGTAACAGGCAGTTCTCTTTTATTTTTGACTCAATCCAGCTAAAGGCTTGTGGACTTGTTGCTGTCCTCAGGGAGTAGCTTTCCAACTCACTATTGGCTCTGTGTTTGTTTGTTTTCTTTTTCTTTGTCTTTTTTCTATTCTCTATTTAACTAATCTCACCTCTCTATTATTTCCCTTTTTCTGCCTGGTTTAAAGTTTAGTTTGCTTTTATCTTTCCAGTGTCTTAAGGTGGAAGATCATGTTCTTAGTTTGAGAGTTTTCTTCTTTTGTGACTTGGGCATTTTTTAGGGCTATAGCTATCCCTTTAAATTCAGCATCAGCTGCATCCCATACACATTGGTACAGGGTGTTTTTTGTTTCATGCACTTTACAGTGGGTTCTAATGCCCACCCTGCTAACCCACGGGTCGTTTAGGAATGCCCAGTTTAGGAAGGCATAGTCTATTGTCAAAGACTAGTTTTCATCAAAGAATCAGTAAGAAGTTACTTTAATTTCCTGTTTTCTGTGTGTTTTGTTTTTGTTTCTTGTTTTTTAGAATAAGTGGCTGGTAACAGAGGGCCACAGCTTTGACATCTCTCTTGTCAAGAGCTGGCTGCACGGCTCCTTCTCCTGAATCTGGAAGCCCCTGTTTAGTGGGGGGAACGTGGGCACTTAGTGCCACACCACAGTTAAGGCCAGCTGGGAAAGGCTTCACAGCTTTTCTTTGCTTTCTTGAAATGTTCACCTGTGAAGCCTCAGGATGGAGAACCACCACAGACCAAGTCCATCCTGTAGACATCACAGCACCATGAGGACAGCCATGCTGGCCACACAGAGAAGCTACTTGTCTTAGTTAGTTTTCTACGATTGTGATAAGATACCATGACTGTGGCACATAAAAGAAAGCATTTAATCTGGTTTATGGTTTCAGAGGGCTAGAGTTCATGGTGGTGGAGCGAAGAAACAGCTGAGAGCTCACACTTTGATCTACAAAAGAGTCAGAGAGAGAGAGAGACAGACAGAGAGAGAGAGAGAGAGAGAGACAGACAGACAGACAGACAGAGACAGAGACAGAGACAGAGAGAGACAGAGACAGAGAGACAGAGGGAAACAGAGAGAGACAGACAAGAGATAGACAGAGACAGAGACAGACAGAGACAGGCATAAAGAGAGAGAGAGAGACTGGGACTCACACAAGTTTTTTGAAAGGTATGTCCCCAGTGACACACCTCCAAATCCTTCCCAAACAGTTCCACCAGCTGGGGACCAGGAATTAAAACATGTAAGCAGCTTTCATTTAAAACATCACACCTCGTGTGTGATAAGAAAGAATTGCTACACAGGCCCTGACTCTTCTAGTCATCCCTTGCCAGTCGTCAGACACAGGCAAACCTCTCCACCCTGGCAGTTATGGCCAGGATGCTACAGCAAGGTCCATGCCTAAGGCTGTAGTTGAGTTGTTCATGCTGTCTGCTACCTTGCAAATACAGTAAGAATTCAGATGGGCCTGAGAAGAGGCAAGCCATTTTCATGACACCTGCCACACTCCCAACTGACAGAGTAGTAACCATGATAAAATGACTTCATGCCACTAGGTTTTAGGGTGTGTCCTAGTTAGGGTAAACATTGCTGTGATGAAACACCATGACCAAAGCAACTTGGGGGAGGACAGGGTTCACTTGGCTTATACTTCCATATCACTGTTTATCATCGAAGGAAGTCAAGACAGGAACTCAAACAAGGCAGGAACCTGGAGGCAGGAGTTGATGCAGAGGCCATGGAGGAGTGCTGCTTACTGGCTTGCTCCTCATGCCTTGCTCAGCCTGCTTTCTTGTAGAACCCAGGACCACCAGCCCAAGAGTGGCAACACCCACAATAGGCTGGGCCCTCCCCAATCAATCACTAACTAAGAAAATACCCTACAGCTGGATCTTAAGAAGCCATTTTCTCAACCCAGGGTCCCTCCTTTCCGACGATTCTAGCTTGTGTCATGTTGACATAGAACTAGCCAGCACAGGATGGTTGTTTTCCCCTTTTTATCCATCTCATTTTGTGGGCTTCTCATTTGCTAGAGTCCATGAGAACACACATTCTTGTCCTATATCCTGGCCCTGTGGCTGTGACCTCTGCCCTCTGCCCAGGGACTCCACGTGCTGTTCACATTCTCCTCAGGGTTCTTCCAGAACATCTCCCATGAGGTGTTTTCTCATTATTTCAGTGAGGTGGGTCCTCTCTCTTTTTAGTTGGTTTGGAGTACCCCGTGGACTTTGATTTTCATAAAGTCACCTTGAAAGATGCCTACGGCAACGTTTTTCTTTCCTCTTTTTACCAGTGAGGATGGGAAGAGACTCTACTCCTGTCCTGGCTCAGGCTAAGCTGGTTGCTGGGAAAGCTCTCTGACCCATTCCTGAGTCTGTTTGTCCTGGTGATGCAATCCCATCCTCTCCTTTAGGGCTTTTGGTCCTCACCCGTCAATCACTGCAGGAGTGGGAGATTCAGCAAGAAAGAATGCTTGTCAGTGCTTCGGGAGGCCTGGCACGAGTCAAGGCCACTTCCTCAGAATCCTGCAGGCTTGCAGTGGTTTTCAGGAAACTGAAGGTCATCCGGAACTTGCGGCACTTAAATGGAAACCTGAATACATCCATGATGGGATAATGGGTGGCTCCTTAAAAGTGAACCAAGTCTACGAGGGCTACCAGGAATCTTGCAGGGTCATCCAAGTCCCCATGAGGAAGGCAGGAAGCTTGTTTTAATTAGATGGAAGTGAACTTTTTGCCAGACACATCTCTGTGTCTGATCTCACTGTAGCACTTCTGTGGACTAATGTTAAAGTTAGTTAATGTTAATGTTAAAGTTCATTACACGCACACAGACACATGTGCATGCATACATGAACGCATGCACATGAACTCCCATATACACTTATTCGTGTGCTAGTGTGCAATGCACATGCACACACACGTACACACACACACACACCATACACACACACACACACACACACACACACACACACTCCATGTATTTACTTACACAGACCCACATACGCTCCTCCTAGCCTCTCCATGTGTTGGGTGGATTACAGATGTCCTCTTCACCCAGGGTTGGCTGGCTCACTATTTCTATGTAGAGGAATTGTTGATTAAATATCAGGCGCAGAGCCCTGGCCTATCAGAAGCTGTCCCTCGCCTTTTTTTTTTTTTCCTTTACTAAATCTCTTTGTTCTTCCATCAACATCACTGGGACAAGGACCTTGGAGCCTTTTCTTTCTAGAGGGCTGGAGAGATGCCAGATGCCTTTTGTGAGGTCCTGTTGTCTTGGATAGGTCTGTTACATGAAAACTCCCTTCTTCTCTCTCCCTTAGAAGCCTGCCGGCCGCAGTGCCTGGGGTCACAAATTAGAAGGCACAGGGGACTGTTCCAGTGTTCCACTGGGACCTGATCACTGTTCAGCTCGGGGCCTCTGGTGACCTAGGGCCTCTCTCTTCCTAGTGGTGTGCACATATGTCTCCTGACGTGGCACACGTGTGTGTGTGTGTGTGTGTGTGTGTGTGCCTCCCAATCCTACATACATAATTACAGGCATACTTTGGCAGGATCTGGTTCTGGCCTTGCTCTTAGAAAACCAGGAAGCCAAGGCCCTGGGTGAGTCAGTAAACTGCCGAGACTTGGTGACATACGTTGGATGGGAAGCCAGCTCTCTGGTCCCCATGCCCTCCCTTTCCCGAATGCAGCCTGGGTGGGTGTCAGCTACATACAGCATACCCTCCTGCTCCCTCACCCGGGACGGGGCCTCTCTCAGCCCAGACTTCCCTCTCCTCCTTTCCTCACTGCTTTCTGCCATTTCTAGACCTGGCTTGGCACCAGGGCTGACCGTGTCCCTTGTCAAGGAGATGTGGGAAGGGTTCCGTCCACATTTAGACTCCTTTGCTGCCAGCCCCACTCCTCAAAGCAGCTCCCTTCAATCCCAGTCTCCTGAACCTCAGAGGATCCCACATCCAGTACTGCCCTCCAGCTCACCCAGTACTGCCCTCCAGCTCACACAGTACTGCCCTCCAGCTCACACAGTACTGCCCTCCAGCTCACCCAGTACTGCCCTCCAGCTCACACAGTACTGCCCTCCAGCAAGACTTGCCCCCCTGAGCCTGCATGTTTCGGGGGGCTCAGGAGAAAGCTCACTCTTTTTTTTTTTTTTTAAAGATTTGTTTATTTATTATATGTAAGTACACTGTAGCTGTCTTCAGACACCCGGAAGAGGGCATCAGATCTCTTTACGGATGGTTGTGAGCCACCATGTGATTGCTGGGATTTGAAATCTGGACCTTCGGAAGAGCAGTTAGTGCTCTTACCGGGTGAGCCAGTCCCTAAAAGCTCACTCTTAAGGTCTTTTTATGGAGTACAGTTTGGTACCAGGCAGGCCTCTTGATTCTTTTAATTACTTCTTGGGAAAAACTGCGGTCCAGAAGGCTAAATGAGGTACCCGTGTTGGTGCCAAATCTACGTGACAGACTAGGAACCCGAATACTCCTCTGTCTTTGTGGGTCTTTGTATCAAACTGATGGTATCCACTGGTCACACACGGAGAGATGGGGGAGGGAGGTTGGGCTGCCCACAGTCCTCTCTCTCCTGAGTTCCAGAGGGAGGCAGTGGTAATGGTAGTGGTGGAGATGGAGAATAACTATATGGCAGAGGCTCTGCCAGGCCCCTGAGTGATCCCCATCTGCATGGTCACTTTGGCTCGGCTAACCCTGGGACCTCCACAGAAGTCGCTGCAGCTGCGTACAGAAAAATAAGTTTGATTGTTGTTACCAGAAAAACCTACAATGTCTAAGTAGTGACAACCACTTAGGGGTGGTGGTGTTCCAGGAAAGGAAGCTGAGCATCGGGCCGGGGTGGAACTGGAAGGGGTTGGCAGGAAGCTGGTTTTATTTTTAAGACAGGAGAGGTGCCAGCATGCTTTCCCACTGTGGAGAGTGACAGGGAGTGGGAGGAGGACTGAAGACTCAGAGCTGTTAGGCAGTGGTTTGGGGCTGTTTCCCCGAGGCCCCTGGAGTGGAGAGGAGTGTCCCTGGATGGGGCAGGACCAGATGACAGTCTTTCCAATACAGGTGTAGGGTATGCATGGAGTGTAGGGTGGAGGTCTCCCCGAGTGGCTTCGAGATGCCGTGGGCATGGGGGGCTGGTGCTTTGGTTAGAGGCTTGGAAAAGGAAGAAGGCACCATTTGAGAAGGATATTTAGTGACACTGAGTGAGCTACCAACAGATAGACCACAGGGAGAAGGTGGGCCACGTGAGACGAGTCCCAGATCTTGGGAAATGTATGTGTAGCTATTGTTCATAATGATGGAAGAGAGACAGGAAGGAGATGCTGGCGGTCCTTCTCTAGAGCTAGTGAGGTCTGCCATGAAGGCTTTTCTTTGAGGGGCTTAGTTCTGTTTTTAAACATTCCAGTATGGACATTATTGACTTACTGACTGTGAAAAGAGTATTTAAACATGGAACAGTTGAGGAAATTATCTAATTAAGGATAAAAAAATAAAGACTCGAGGCTAAGTACCAATTGTCCTCAGATATTTGAAGGTGAAGGGACAGAGTGCTTGGTATTGTGTATTCTTGCTCACACGAAGATCACTTGGCAAAGACGGAGCGGAGGCAGGCCTTCATGAGCAGGGCAGGGTGCTCCGTGGAGCGTTCGATGTGATGGTAGTGATGTTGTGGTATGTGGATGTAGCTTTCTATCACTGTGGTAAGTACCAAGACTGCTCACTCTCAGGGAGGAAAGGCAAGCTGATGGTTAGAAGGAACTCTTCCTCGGGGGTAGCCAGGAAGCCAAAAGAAAGGAAGAGTGGGTGGCAAGCCCAATAGCTCTTTAAAAGATGACTTAACCTCTTCCCACAAGGCCACACCTCCAAAAGCTTTCACTGTCTCCCAGACAGAAGCACTGTAGGACGGGGCCCAACCTTCAGCACAGGGACTTTCAGGGGCCATTCAAAGTCCAGACCATAGCAGTGGTGATGGTGGTGAGGGTAAAGGAGGTTGATGATGGTGCAGGTATTTACAGTATTCACGGAGAGGCTGATGCTGATGTGGAAGAGTGTGAGGGTGGC
>NW_022196896.1:117232949-117243004 GCF_008632895.1 Mastomys coucha
GTTTCTCTTTGTAACCCTGGATGTCCTGGAACTTGCTCTGTAGTTCAGGCTGGCCTTGAGCTCAGAGATTCACTTGCCTCTGTCTCTTAAGTCCTGGGATTATAGGTGTGTGCCACCACACCTGGCTTGGCAGCTGTGAACGTCAACATCCTTTATTTTCATGTTATCTTGACAGGGCACAAACATTCATTTCTTTAAAAATATTTTTTATTTATATTTATTTATGTGTAGGTAAGGGGCGTGCACATCCCGTGGTGCACATGTAGAGGTCAGAGGACAACTTGTAGGGGTGGGTTCCCTTCTACCACATGGGGCCCAGGGATGGAACTCAAATCATCAGGCTTGGTGGCAAGTGCTTTTCCGTGCTGAGCCATCTTTATGTTCCACAGACACTCGTTTCTGTGTCCAGCTTCTATCGGCACAGGCTCTCTGGAAAGGGTTCAGCTGTTTCCAAGGTGTCTGCGGGTCAGAGAGAGTTGGAACTCCCCAGCCTAGGACTCCATCCCTTTCATCTGGAGAGTTGCGTCTTCTGCAGACCAGAGGCACCTGGGAAAGCCTGACTGTAGACCCTAGCACTCAGGCTTGGGGCCTGAACCACGTGGGGTGAGGAAGAGAGCAGAGGTCAGAGAGTGTTCTGCAGGAAGCCCTGTGCCTTGTGTCCCCTCCTCCCTGAGCGGTTTCCAGGACCCTCTTCTGGCTTTTGTGGCTCTTTCTTCTTCTTCCCCAGCTCTGAGATACGGATGCTTCCCCGGACTCTGGGTCTCCAGACTCTACTGTTCCATGGGTGCTATGGCTCTAAGCCTCAGCCTCCAGCTTCCAGTAGCATCCTGATAGACCAATGCTGCAGTCTTGCTTCTGCCTTCTCAGAGCTCCCCTCATTCAGTCACACTATCCTGCCCCGCCCTGATGCCACCCTCTACCTCAGTACCTTGTTCTGGAGGGACTCTCTGGCTATCACCTGAGCACTGAACCCCAGGTCCTCCGCAGCTGCCGGGCTGTCCTCACTGCCCCATGCCCTCTGCACTAGCACCTGGCACTCAGTGTGGTTGGTTTCTTAGCCTTTGTGTTGCCCCTCTGCCCTGCTCCCGACCCTGTAGGGCCTCTGGGGTCTCAAGATGGTATCTGATCTCTGCCACTGGTTTCTCCATTACTCTTGGGGACATCTTCGTAATTTTTCCCTCTGGAGTTTACAGTCTGACTCAACGCCCCAGACTTTTGTCTTTGGCTTGGAATGGCTTTCCTTTCCTTCAGGGAGAAACTCCACTCCTTCATTCTGGCCCAGGAAGGACTTAGCCTGCAAGGTGGTTGCCCAATTCTCTCTTGGGTGCCACAGCCCTGCTTGCCTCTGTTTCTCAGATGGCTGGGGCACACCTCTTCACCTCCTCCCCTCCGCCCAGGGTCTCTGTCACAGTCTGTAACAACACTAGTTAGAGTGGAGAACAGGGGGGATGTCCCTTCCTTCTGGTGCTCCGAAGGACGCTCAGGGTGCTTGCTGGGTGTAGCAGAGCTGGGATTGTCATCATTCAACAAGCATGTGTTGTGAGCCTCTGTACCCAGCCACGTGTGCCCAAAGCCTGCAGGCTAATGGCAGGAGAGTGGTGCGCTGACACACTGCTAGGGATTCTGCACCTTGGGCTCAAAAGAGGGAAGTGTGGCCAAGGGCAGGCAGCCCCAGCTGCTCAGGGCAAGGCACCCAGGCTGCTCTGCTGCTGCGCTGACATGCTGTGGACACCAGAGGGCCTGGCAAGAGCCCAGTCTCAGCCTGTTGGCAGCAGCCGCTGTGGAGAGGAGCGTGCAGCTCTCTCTGTGTGAGCTGAGGTCTGTGGGGACAGGAGAGGGAGCTGCTGAGCAATTCCCCCCCCCCCCCCCCCCCCCCCCCTCATGCCTGCTTTCTCTCATCAAAGGCTCAGCTGGGTAGCAAGGGCACAGGGACTAAGATGGAGGCTGGCTGGGTGAAGCCAGCATCACTATTAAGCAACAGCCCCAGATCTCTTTGTTTCTATTGCTCTTTCCAAAGTGGCAAAAGATCAAGGCCCCGAGCTTGAAATAACAAAAGGGAAATAGCTTGCAGACTGTGCATCTGGAGGCCAGAAGGACCTCGAGAGCTGTGCACAGAGGGATGGGGGAGGGGCAGGGTCTGGACCTGATTCATAAACTTCTCTGAGCTCCCATGGCCTGGCAGGATGGGCTGAGGTTGGCCCGGTATAGCTCCTTCCACTGGCAGTGGGACATGGTTGCAACACCTTGTCCCTGGGCCTTGGGACCCCAGTGTTGACTGGGTCTGTGTGCAGATTCTGGCCACGTCGCTGGCCTGTCATTGCCAACCTCCTCAGGTCTCGAATGCTTGATTTGGGTCACATCCTGTGGCTGAGGTTAATGAAGATCTACTGCAGATCTCTGCAGCCTAGCTGGTGACATGTGTAGACACCTGTCCGTGATTACCAGGGGCCTGGGGAAAGCCAGTTTATAGAGCCCCGAGGACTTGCCTTGCTGACAGACAATAGAGCTTCCTCCTGGGGCAAGGGTGTTATACGCAGGGCATCACACCTGGGCCCTGAGTCAGAGCGTGGGCCCCCTAAGGACTGACTTCAGTGAACTTAGCCCACCCGCTAGTTTGTCCCGGACTTTCAGAGGACTTTGCCTAGCATCAGGGCTGCAGAACTGGGGAGAGTGGGGGTTTCTTGTTGTCTATACACTATAGCTTGGCTCACCCAGAAGTCAGCTAGCATGACTAGGGAGGGCATCCAGGTGGCAGCCGGCACTCACACGATTCTGTCCCTGACAGAGACTTGGCTTCCAGGCCTGGCACACCTGGTTCCACCCCATCCTTGGCCCAGGTGGATTTTGTGTCTTTGTCAGAAACAGCTGGGGTTGGGAGATGGTGAATGGGTTGTCTGAGGTCACACAGCTGGCCAATCAGCTTTGAATATAAACCCTCTGACAACCAACTGTGGCACTTTCCAGAATCCTTGTCTCCTAAGACCTCAAGCTGTCCAAACCCGTTCTCAGAAAGCCATCTTTCTAAACTGCTGTTTGGATCCCATCACATCCCACTTCAAAAGCTGGCAGTAGCCCTCGCTTCGAGAGATTCTTTTGGAGACTGGGTGACAGTCGACCAGGGTTCTGTAGGAGTTCATGCCTCAGTGAGACATGGCTGAGGCAGGCTGTTCATTGGCCATGTGTGTCTTGTCAGCTGTCCAGGGTCCTGGGTGTCTCCTTAGGGCTCAGGCACTGGGTGGGCCCTGATTGTACAATATTTTAGCCAAACCACCAGTAGGAGGCACCGCTGTAGGGGTGAGTGTGGGTGGAGAGAGGCAGGGCTTCTCTGATGCGATTTCACCAGGAGGTGGGGCTCCTCTGATGCGGTTTCACCAGGAGGCGGGGCTTCTCTGATGCGGGGGGGGGGGGGGGGGGGGGGTTTCACGAGTACTACTGCTGGTGAGGTTGAGACTGGGCAGGATAAAGCTGCAGCCTGATAAGAGGAGGGAGCATTTCTTGAGGCTTCTAGGGACCCCTGTTTCAGACCCAGACTGTATCCTGCCTCCCTCCCTTAGGTTGGGGTCTGGCACTCTGAGACCTCCTTAAGCCTCTATTTTCAGAGCTTTGGGAAGTAGAGCCTCATTTCCTGGTTTATTTTCTCATTTTAGTGGGATTTCCGTCAGGGGTTATACACTCCCTAGTCTGCCACGGTGAAACAGAAGTCAACTGACTGTTAATGTCGGGGGAAGATGCAATGTAGGGGAGCACCAATTCAGATGTGTCTACACAGTGACATCCTTTCAATGGCAAGATAGTGAGGCTGAGTCCTTCTGCTCTGTGGTTCCTGTCGATTCCTACACGACTATGGGCTTTCTCACTGCAGCAGGGAGAGCCAGGGCAGAAGAGAGCAGGTGCGCCTGGGCTGGGAGAGCAGAGCTCTCTTTGCATCAATGAGCACTGGCTTGGGGCTTCCTCTGCAGCAATCGACTGTAGTGGCGCCTGGCCTTGCCCTGCTCAGCATCCTTGGTGGACCACAGTCAGAATCTGGTCAGGGTCTGGAGCTGAGCTGGGGTTTTCCAGCATGAGGTCACCAGTGTTGCTGTGGGTGGAAAGTTGTTTCTCGGTCTAGTGCTTGGATTCCCAGGGGCTGATGCTGATGGGCTTCTGCCTGAGGTGTAGAGGCTTTCCCACCACAATGCTCATCTCTCCAGGCTTGTTCCTTAGATGGGGTTGGCACACCTTTCTCAGAAAGCCTCTGTTCCCCGTGAGTCCCGACTCTGGGTGCTTTCTCATTGTAGGTTTCCAGAGCTTCCGGAACATGCTGACTTGGAACAAAGTTCCTGTCCATCAGGAAAATGGAGCGACCAGACAAACCCTCCCTCAGACGTGCTGACCCTCTCAGCATCTCGAATTGAATGCGTGCAGCACAGTTCACAGGAGGCTGGCATGGGGGCACAACAAGTTTCCCATTTAGAGGGTGGTGGGTTTCAGTAGGGAGAAGGACTTGAACACTACGCTTTGGGCAATCATCTGCACATGGGGGAACATGTTTACCTAAACGTTAACATTCCTCTGCCATTCTGCACCTATAACAACCAGCAGAGTAAAGCCTGAGGCAGGCAGACTGAGGAGTTCGGAGGAGCAGGCGAGGAGGTGTTTTCATCTTCTTAAGGAGCAGAAGATATTTTGAGGCAAGGCCCAGAAGCAGTTGGAACCAGTATATGGGATCTCAGAGCTTACCTTGAGTTACATCTGTTTCTTCCTGTGCTGTGTGCTCGATGCAGGAAAGCACAGACTCTCTATATAGACACACAGGGACCCACATTGACTGGAACTCTACTGTTTATGATGGCACAGCTGGGGAAGAGACATGTGGAGGGTCATATGCTAAGTTTCTTATGCTTTGACTCATGTAGGATATGTATCTCGTTCACCCATTGGTTAGAACTGGTCATGTAACTCTATTCTGTGGCAAGGGGATATGCCAGTTGGAAGTTTATGAACACTATAGTTCCCGCTACATATTCTATGCCAGTGTACTAAAACACATAAAACTAAGACGGGACGAATGGCTTTCTTGGAAGTGTAAATCAGCATAACTCATCTGAGTTGCAAAATTAAGATGCATAGGGAACTCTAGAGGAAGAGTAAAAATCTTGTACCTGTGGGGACTGGATTGCCTGGAACACTTCATGGTATTCTTAGATGGATTGTGTGTGTGTGTGTGTGTGTGTGTGCGTGTGCGTGTGTGTGTGCAGAGACAGAGAGACAGGGACAGACAGAGACACAGAGAGAAAGACAGACAGACTGAGAAACAGAGACAGAGATGGACAGAGACAGGGAGATTATCCCAGAATCAACTTGGGCATGGGTGCTAGGTATGTAAAAAAAAAATAGATACCCAGCTCTAGAGATCAGGGGAGGGGTAGTGCTGTAGGGAAGGCATACCCTGTTCTGCTCTCTAGTTCTATCAAATCTAGTAAACATATGCGTGGTTCTGGTCCCTTTAGCCATGAAAGCCCATTCCCTGGGACAAGAATGAGACAGGGAGGAGGCAACGCCTCATTCAGGAAGTGGGGTGCTGTTACTCTGGGGAAGAGCCATGCCTACAAACCAAGAGGAAACCCCAATGGCCCCCAGACTGTGCAAACTGTTGGAGAATGTCACAAAGAGCCACGACCAGCTCACTTGTTGTAAGAGGCTGAGGGCATCACAGGGCAGTAGATATTATGATTTAGGCTTGGCAGCGAATGCCAGTGGTCCCAGGTACTCAAGAGGCTGAGGCAGGAGGATTGCAAACTCATCCTGGGCTACATAGCAAATCAATCACCATCACCCTGTCTTTAAAAAGGAAGTAAATGCTGTGTAGGAACAAATATATTTAGGGTTTATGATCCAGAGTCCATGGCTACGGGTATTGGGAGGGGTGGGGTGGGCATATTCGTCCCATACAGTGTTGTGGAATCTTACCTTCACGGCAGGGGCCCTTGGCTCTGCATCTAGTAACTGTGTCTGACTGTGTGGGAGCAGAGGGATGACCTAAGCATCTTCCAAATGCAGAAATAGACACAATGACATCTTAAAAGGGCGGGTGAGGTCAGCCTGCCAGGGAATCTGGAGCTAATGGTGTGTCATGGGATCTAGGCTGGCAGGGAGCAGAGGGTAGAGAGCAGAGGTTTGAAAAGGAAGAGGTCCATTCCAGATCTTTAGAGGGCTAGAGGTGCCTTCTTTAACACAAGTCCTGGGAGGGCCTGGCTGGTAGACAGTTCTCTCCTGGAGCTTGCCAGGTGCTGTTAGCTAGGCTTATATAGAAGCCCCCAGGCTCTTCATGACGAAACACACTGCTCACTTCCTCCCATGTTTCTGTTCTTAGAGGCTCTGTGACCTCTGTACGCTTCTACCAAAAGCAGAAAGAGATGGCATCTAAAAATAAGTCTCCATAGAGCTGGTTGACTGGGGATAACAGAAAGGCCTGGAGAGGAGGGCAGGTGACCATGGAGACTGAGCTGGGCCGATTCAGTCAGAAGCAACTGTGAGCCAGAGGCTATCCACGAGTTCCTTGCAGGAGTGGCTAAACACACGGGCCACTTCTTGTTTGTCTTGAGACAGAGCTGTCTGCAAAACACGGCGGGGAGCCCACAGCAAAGAGCATTCCAAATGCACGTGGTGCCTCTGAGTTGATTTGTCTCAATTTATTCCAGTGAACATGCGAGCATGGCGTGCTTATACATCTCCCGCTGACTGAAGCCCACGGCCCGTGTTGGGGGGGAGAGCGTGGGGGGTGGGGAGAAGTGTTTCTTAGCTCCATCTAATTTAAAGCACCTTTCCCTGGGTGAGACAGTGGAAAGGATGTGGGTAAAACCAATAAAAATCCTCGCAGGATCAAAGCGCGTGCACAAATGTATTCCTTCTGGAAAAGCAGTGTCTCCTTCTCCTTTTCTCTCTCGCTCCCCCGAGTCTTCATCTCTCCAGTCCTAGCGGTTCTTGATGGCAAACAGCCAGGACGGTCCTTTGCTCCTCAGAGCCTCTGCACGGTTTTGATTCTGACTAACGGGGCAAGGGTACTGCATGGGCCGGCTTGAAGGAGATCTGAGGCTTTCCTAATTCCATGGTGGGCGTGAATAAAGAGTGTGAAGTGTCACACTGATTAGAGCTTTTTATGGACAGTTCAAAGACTGACATATTGGCGAGGCCCTTGTTTGAAGCCCAGAGCCCAGGGACTTCAGGATTTTCTCAAGGATCTGCAGCTTCTACCCTCTGTCTTCGGCACGTGGTGGCACACAGTGCCTGGCTGGTGCTGGATGCGGTTTTCTGTGAGGATCCCATTGGAGAAGCTCTGATGCCACCCCATCCTGATTCCTGTTGCCGGCAATGTGGCCCACTTCTTTCGATAGGGCTCCCACAGAAAGTGCACTTCTCCTGGGGGTCTCCGGTGGCTCAGGCCTCTGGTTACTGTGATAGCTCAGGTGGGACCAGGCATGTTTGTGCCTATGATGGGAAGCTATAGGATAGACCTTGCAGCAACTAATATTGTCCCCCTTTCTGCCTTGGAATTCTTCCCTGGCCCTGCCTGCTGGTCACTCTTCTTCCAAAGGCCTCAGGCTGCCCAGGGCCACACTGTCACTCTCTGTCCATAGAGAAATAGGCATCCTCTCACCAGCTACTGTGTACTTGATCTTAGGGCTAGTCTTTGACTAACTATGCTTAGTTATGTGACCAGTCTTAGATCAGTACTGTGCTCAGAAACATGGAGTCTGTGATTGGCTAGGTTGGATAACATGCTCAGCAGAGGCATAGCAAGGTGGTAGGGAACTGTGATTGTCAGTCAGCAAGATCACGTGTGTCTGAAGTGGGAACTGCTGTCTAGTTATAGGAAGGGCTGTGGACAGTAAATCGACAGTGGTCAAAGGCTGGGAGGTTATTCAACGGGAGAGCTAAGCAAGCCATGCTGAGGCTCTCTGAAGAAAAGGGACCTGGAGCCAATAGGCTGGGGTATGCCTCTCTGAATTCCTCAGTATGTCAGTCAGGGTTTTTGGTCCATAGTCAGTTGGCTCTGTTGCTGTGGGCCTGTGATGAGGCCGGATGCCATTTTTTTAGGAGCATGATGGGGCTCACACTGTGCTAGCCAGGAAGTAGAAGGATGGGGAGGAGAGGCCTACAGACAAGACCCGTACCTTACAGTCATGCCCCTAGTGATCCATTATCTCTGGCCTAGTCTAATGGTCTATTCATCTATGACCTCATCACAAATCACTTCCTTGATAAAGCTAGAGCCCTCCCGATCTGATCCCGTCTTGAGGACCCTCTTTACCTCGAGTGTGTCTTGGGAGGGAGGGGGGGTGTACTTTATAACACTGAGCATTTCCCACACATCCTGAGGATCTTTGTCTTGTGAAATACTAGGAGGGGAAAATGAGGCTCTTAGATACATTTTATTGGATTTGGCCAAACTCTAAAGACTGTTGACTGGGAGGACTCAGGAAGGGCCCACTCCATGGCTGAGCATTCCTATCCCATGCCCCAGTCTGACCCAGTGTGTGGACTCCCTGCTGCTGTAATGGGCTTCTTCTGGCTCTGAACTCCTGTCTCTCCATCCACACTGACCATTCATCTTGTCAGTCCCCGCCTGAGCACACACATGATGGAGAGGTACACGCTGTGTGCAGGCATCCTGGTGCGTTCCTGAGTACCGCTGTTTCCAGAGCACCTGCCTGTGTGAAATGTGTTACCTTAGCCCGTCTCTTTCCTTCTAGACTCTTTGAGCACAGGGGGCATGTTTTCTTTTCTTTTCTTTTCTTTTTTTTTTTAGTTTTCTTTTGTGTGTGTGTATGGATGTGCTACCAGCAGCAACAGAGCCTGGGACTCAGGAAATCATCAATAAATATCAGAAAACATCTCTGCAATAAAGATGGATCATTTCAGCAGGATAAAAATCCTAACAGCTTAACTAGAGTGACCAAAATTATTTTCAGAGCACGCTGATCAAAAATAGGTAGATAACGGGCCTAGAGAGATGGGTCAGTGGTTAGGAGTACTTGCTGTTTGTCCAGAGGACTGGGGTTCGGTTGCCAGCACCCACATGGGAGACCTCAACCATCTGAAGTATCCCAGTCCCAGAGGATCCAGCCTCCTCTGACTTCTGCTGGCACCAGGCATGCATGTGGTAGCGAGACAAATACACAGGCATAAAATTCACACACATAAAACAAAAATGAATAAATCCTAAAAAAAAAAAAAAAAAAAGGCAGATGGGGGAAATCATTCATGTTTTTTTTTTCTTAAATTTTAGAACAGCATTCATTCAAAACAGAGAATCTATTAAAGATGTGTATAGATATGTGTATACATATGTATAGTTAAAGCAACAATGACGGTGTCCTTTCAGCGTATGTGGGAGGAGAGAAAGTAGAACAGACAGCCTAGTAAGGCAGAGAGCTGTAGTACAGAGGGAACCCCAGGAAGTGTGGGCATAGGAAGGTCAGACGAGGTCACGGGAAGGAAGCCCGGTGTGCCAAGGATTGTAACCTGCATCCCACCGTACCTGCCGCCTTCCCTGTGCTTTTGCTTGTCTCACAGACTGCGTCTACACGGCTGCTCTTCTGCTCAGACCTCAGCTCCCCCCAGCTGCAATAGCAGCAGCAGACGCAGGGGCAGTTGCCCAGATGCCCCTCGCTCCCCAGCTGCTGGGAGCAGGAAGCATGTGGCTTCCTTCAGATGGTTCTTTGGGGTCCGCTCAAAGAAGAGATCCACCAGTCCTGGGTAGAACTCACGGCCCACCACGTGTAACCATCTTTGAGGAAGGCAGAAGATGGAGACCAGGTTTCCTTGGTCCAAAGTGGACACTGAGACCAGCGTGGCCTGGCCTGGGGCTCCATGAGAAGCAGTCAGGGCTTGGCCAGGTAGGCATCAATTTCCCTTCTCTCTCTGTTCAGTCCTGCCTTCCTCCTTCAGAATCTCCTAAGAATCCAACACCTTGATTTTTAGCTTAGCTTCTGTCTCTCAAGAGCCCCATGTACCAGGACGGCTCGGCTCTCTCTCTCCAGGTTCTCCACCTGTGAGTCTCCCTGTACCCCCCC
>NW_022196896.1:117243014-117268014 GCF_008632895.1 Mastomys coucha
TCCTCTGCCAGTGAGGCTGGCTCTCTCTCACAAGGCCCTATATTTGTGAGGCTCTCCCAACTCCCTCTCTGGGTCCTCTACCCATAAAGCTCTCTTCCCAGATTACCCACCTCTCTCCCAGCCCTGTCCCTGTGAGACTCTCTTTCTTCCCAGGTTACAAGCCTGGTAGGAAACAGAATATGAACATGAAATGTTTTTCTACAGGTTTTCAGAAAGCAAGGAATGTATGGGAATAGATGCTTCCTGCTGGGATCACACTATCCTCATATAGGGTTATGTGAAGGACCATAGTCCTAGGCTGGAGAGATGGCTCAGTTGTTAAGAGCACTGACTGCTCTTCCTGAGGTTCTGAGTTCGAATCCCAGCAACCGCATGGTGGCTCAGCACCATCTGTAATGAGATCTGATGCTTTTTTCTGGTGTGTCTGAAGACAGCTACAGTGTACTTGCAATAAATAAATAAATATTTGGGCTGGAGTGAGCAGGGCCAAGCAAGAAGGAAAAAAAAAAGAAAGGCCATGGTCCTGGACAAACCCAGTTCAGGAGTCGCTGTGGAAAAGGGGCCTACTGGAATGTTGTCCACATGCATCACATGCTGGCTTCCTGGGCTAGTCTTTGGGGAGGGGAGCAGGCCTCCTCAAGGGGAGGTCCTCGTGATGTGCTTATAAAATACATCCCCAGGATTGTCTGGCTAATGCATTCTGGGCAGATCCATGGTCAAGGCACCACACCTGGTCCTGTGTGAATAAAGACTTGCTCGTGGAGTTCATGGCCTTCTCACAAACAGAGGTAGATGACATGCCCAGTAGGGAGACATAAGGAG
Source organism: Mastomys coucha (assembly GCF_008632895.1). Taxonomy (NCBI): domain Eukaryota; kingdom Metazoa; phylum Chordata; class Mammalia; order Rodentia; family Muridae; genus Mastomys; species Mastomys coucha. The sequence goes on from NW_022196896.1 coordinate 117,243,837, forward strand.
AGTAAGGTACTGGGCATGAAGGGAAGCTTTCCCATAGGGTAATTTTGCCCTTGGCCACAGAAACCCTTAGGGATACAGCTAGCTTGAAGAAAGGGTGATGGCCCCCGTTTCTTGTGGTTTAAAAATAGGCCTATATTTTGGGGAGTGGGGGCAGGAAAGAGGCAGCCATAGGGAGGAGCTGTGGGCTGGATGTGGGTGTAGTCAGAGCTAGGCGGTGTCCCTAGAAGCAGGTCACTGTGGAAGGGCAGGTCAGGGTGGTCCTGGCCAGCTTCCTGACTGAATCAGAGTTCCTTACAGGTCAAGGAGATCAAGTTTGTGGCTTTATTTACCTTGGCGAAGAGTCAGCATGAGCTGAGCATACTCATGGCTCCCACTTCTTGCTTTCCTACCTCCTCTGGCCTCCCTCCGGCAGATTGGCCTACTGAGAGGAATGTTTCCGTTTTGGGGTGCAGAAGCCAGACTTTACAGCCTGCCCAGCTTCACTCCCTATGAGAGCCCGGCTGTGCTTTCTGTATCTTGTAAAAAAAGGATAATCTCCAAGGCTCCACGTAGACCAGCACTTCCTACCCATAATTCCAGATTACCTGTCGGGCTCAGGTGGGGTCACCCTACCCATCCCTCCTTCTTGCCAGGGATATGACAGGGCTCCACTGTAGTGGCAGGTGGGGAGCCAGGGCCTCAGTTTGTGGTTGGACCCGGCAGAGACAACTTGGGGGCCAACTCTGGCTGCATTCTTTGGGTTAGACCTGCTTCTTTGGTTTTCCCTCAGGGAAAGTTTTCTATTCTTATCCCTTGCTTATCAGGGAGTGAGAGCCCCGTACCCTTTAGAGCTTGGGTAGGACCCCTGCTCTGTCCCTCAGTACAGATGGCCGACCACATTGCAGGGTTGGCAGACCCATTGGAAGTGTGACACAGTGTGACCATGTTGCAGGGTCGGCAGACCCATTGAAAGCGTGAGACAGCGTTTCCAGCCCCCAAGCACAGTCTCCTCTATGGCCTGCCCTAGCCTCAGGTGAGTTGACCATATTTTCTGTGAGAGAGCCATAAAACTGTAGTGAAAATAACGGGGATGTGAGCTTGGGATCTCCCCATGCCTTCAGAGGTGGTCTTAAGCTGGAGGACAAGAAACTGAAAGGAATCAACTTCAGATTTTACCCACTGGATGAGGCTTCTTCTGGGACATGGAAGCTTAAGAAGATTGGCTCTGCCCGGCCTGGATCTCTGTAAATTAGGGTTCCCTGGTAGATTAGTGACCATTTTCACCGTTGCCTGCTGCAAAATACCTGGCGCAAGCCGCTCAGGAAGGGAAGTGTTTGAGGACACAAAAGTAGCTTTGGCAGCTGGCCACATTGTATCTACAGTGGAAGCGGAGAACAAGTGCTGGGGTCAGCTTGCTTTCTCCAATTTCCTTTCTCCTTCAGTCTGGCATGCCTGTCTGGGGGTAGGGGAGGGGATTATGCCACCCCTGCTCAGGGTGTGTCTTCCTTCCTCAATTAAAGCTCTCTGGGAAACACACCTTTATGGACGTGTGTAAAGGTATGTCTCCTTCATCCTAGGACCTAGGTGATTCTGAATTTCACCCTGTTCACCATCACGCGTGACCAGAGAGGCAGCTCAGGTGCTTTAGGCCGGGGAGAGAGTCGGATATGGAGGGGCCTCAGAGCTCACCACACTCCAGACCCAGCTCAGCCAAGGGGAGTTAGGGTGCAGAGAGTGGCTTCAGCTCAGGCTCAAGTGTGGTTTCTCAAGGTCTACAGTGAGGCCCACCAATGCTCTGGGGGTCTGTTCTTGTGGGGCAGGGGAAGGCGTGAGGATCTAGTCGGAGCGGCTGGGAAGCAGACCAGAGCAGGCCCCCAGTAGGAACCTTGGGGGAGACTTAAGCATGGAACTTGCCGCACAGTGCTTAAATTTGTTGCACTAAGTGGTTTGGGCTTTATACGCTCTGGGGGCCTCAGTCCGGGAAGAAACCTTTTAATAAGTCATTACTAAAACCATTTGCCTTTCGACTGGTTGCGTGCACAATTCCTGAAATATCTCCTCCTTAATTCTCCAGGATATTGATCTTTAGCAGTACTCTTTCTCCGTTGAGGCCCATCACCCCTGTCGTAAAGCTGCCGTGGTGAGTCGAAGGCTCGAGCAGGCATGGAGGGCTGCCGACCCCTCCTCCACCATCCAGGCCCACCCTGGAGGAAGGGGAGAGGCATTCCTGTCTCTCTGCCAAGCCTGGAGGGCCGGGAGCTGTAAAGGATCCACGTAAAGTTGGAGAGAGAGTTCTTGGAATGTCAGAACTTCCCTTGGCAGTGTGGGGTGGGGTTGCGGGGCCTCTCTGACCATGGCTGGTGCTAAAACCTACGAGCTTCTGATGCTTTGATAGTGGATGCCTGGCACAGACACCTGACCTGACCCAGGGTCGGGTAATGGTCTCTTGTGATAGGCCTGGGCAGAATGTTTGTGAGCCCCAGGGCAAAATGCATGAATGTGACCCCTTCACAAGATTCCTGATCTCCCAGGATGATAGAGGGGGCTTTAGTCAAGTTCAGGTCCTGTCTGGCCATTCAGGCAGCACATTCTGGTCACTGTCCTAGTATACTTGAGTCCTATCTTTTGTTGATGTTGTGAGGAAACAAGCAGAGATGTTTCTAAGGCATCACAAGCTAGGTTTGGTACCAGGTGAGCCCAAAGTAGATACTGACCCTGTAGAGTGTTCTCGGGAAGTGTGGGAGAGTCTGGTGGCTTGCTTCTGTGCTAACACTGGAAGCCCAGAGAAGTCGTGAGCCTGTGCCTGCCACACTTGGAGGGTCTGGTTGGTCTGTGATCAGCGTTCTCTATTGCTGGCACTGGGGGGCAGTCCCAGGACAGAAGGCAATAAGGTACCCACCGTGCTTACAAGCTAGGTGCCTTCTTGGTATAAGACATGGCTGGGAACTGGGCATGGTGACAGAGAGGTAGAGGTGGTTGGTTCCAGTTCCAGTACCTGTCTCACATATCAACCATATATTTTTTAAAATTGTGTGTGTGTGTGTGTGTGTGTGTGTTTGTGTGTATCTGAGGAGACCACAGGACAACTCTGAGTATCATTTTTTTAAAGGAGATGTCTGCTTTGTGTTTTTAAAGACAGAGTCTCTCATTGGCCCAGAGCTTGCTAAATAAGTGAGGCTGACTAACCAAGGAGCCCTAGGAATGTAGTGCACAGTTGTCACACCTGGCTTTTTATGTGGGTTCTGAGGATTGAATTCAGTGTCCTCACGTTTGCAGACATTACTCACTGAGCCACTCCCAAGCCCCATGTTAGATATTTTTTTTTTTTTTTTTTTTTTTTGCCCTGAGTGGTCCATGTGGTACACGGAATGGCAGTGGTTGCTCATTCCTTTTTTGCATGTATCTATGCTGAAAGTGTAGCGTGACTAGAAACGTCTGGAGGTTTCTCCCTGTGGTGAGAGAATCTTTGGGGCTCAGGAGTCTGGGCTCTATGTTATCCATCTGGAGCCTGGGGGGTTGCTGTGGTCTGTTGAGAGGTGAGAGGGGGGAAGGGAGGGGCCCCCAGACTCCACCAGCAGTGTTTGTGAGCTTAGTCTTAGAGCAGAAGAAGAGCAACCTTCCGTGGTCAGATGGAGACTCAGTTCCAGGAATGGAGGTATTGGAAGTCTGGGAATTCTGTTTTCTGGCAACTTTAGCTTCCTAATATGTGGGTGGCCTTCCTATACACTTACACATAAAAACCAAGCCACCCTTAGCTCTCTTAAAGGGGAGAGGGTGAGGTGAGAGGAACTGCCTGTGGAGTGTCTATTTCTTCGGGAACATTCCATCCAGCAGGCTTGGTGTTTTTTAAAAAAAAGGTGGGAAGAAGCAATGGTGGATAGGAGGTCCAGACACTGAGGCTTCCCAGGATCCCTGGTTGATGTAGAGGAAGAAATGGCTGCCATGATTCCAGAAAGAACAGAGGATTTGGGGTGTCCTTTATGCTCTTACTGTATTGAGGCAAGATTCTGCAGTGTGGCTCAAACTCACAGCAGTCCTCCTGCCTCAGTCTCTCAGTTGCTGATGTTACAGACATGCACCACCATGCCTGGCTGGAGTGTCTTCCTTCTTATGGCCTTAGAGAACCCTGAGGTATCCATGTCCTGCCGAAAGTTCACCCGAGGATTGGATCCCTGCACGTGCAGCTGCAGGAGTTTGCTCTCGTGCCTTCTACTGGGGCCAAGTCTGTCTCAAAGAGCTCATGAGCTGTGGGATTGGCAGCCCACCGTCTTCTGATGGGCCTTGCTGCTGTTGGAAACGTAGCTCTTTTGCTTCTGGTTCTCTGCCCGCACTGATAGTAATTGACTGTTACCCGTTATGATTCTCCGCAGAAATGGGAATAGCAGCCCAGAGTCTTAAAACAATGTCCTTTGATCTGAAAATTCCAGGAAATAAAACACCTTTGCAATTGTGGAGTCCAGACGAGACCTCGTTTCCAGAGGGCCTGGGGCTGCTGCCCTGGACCTGCAGGTCTTGCGTATAGTCTGGCTCCTTCCTGCTTGGTTGCCTGACAGTCAGGGGCCGTGAATGAGGCAGACCTTCATGACTGTGACTTGGTACTCTTAACAGGACCCAAGACTAGGCAATAGGCTCTAGTGTCCCCCTTTTCTCACCTCTCCCAGGGCTAACCCACCTTCCCTACATGGTAGGCATCTGTGTGATGTGTGAATTGTCTGCTAGAATCATCTGTGCAGGGACCTAGGGTGCAGGAAGCCTGCTCATGTGCATTGTCAGTTGGGAGCACCCTGCACCAAGTCCCCTGACCCAGCCTACAAGCTGACCAAATGGCCAGCGGGGTGAATGAACTGGAACTTATGGGCTAAGTTAGGTCCCTACTTATTTTCATAAATTCATATAGTGAATATATTTCATATAGTCAAAATCAACTTCCAAACTGTATGGTTTTTTTTTTTTAAGTCAAATGAGGTTACCAGGGGGCACCAGTCACATCAGATTGGAGCACCTTTATAAAAAGGTGGAGACTGAGACAGAAATGCAGAGAAAGTCATATGAGGACAGGTAGAAGATGGGGTCTACAAGCCAAACAGGGAAGTGACAACCTTGGGGACACCACGGCTATGGACTTCTAGCCTCCAGACTGAGGCTCCCTTCTGTTGATTGGAGGAAGCTGCTATGGTGTTTGAGGGGGGGTTGTCGTGGCAACCACACTGAGCACTGGCTGGCGAGGCCTTCCCCGACAGACTCCTAAACTTATCACAACACAAAGCGAAGACTCTCTGAACCCCAGGAAAGCAGGAACTAGATGCGAGCATTTAGGACAGCAGAATTCAGAACATCCTCTAGTTTGGAGGCCCTGACCCATCCCTGGGAGTCCTCTGGATGTTGTAATAAACATGACCCCAGGCATGATCCTTGAGGGGTTGATGAGTGGTCCTGGCTGGGGCACAGATGATAGGAGGACATTCTGAATGCTGGGCATCCATTCCAGGTCTCCATTGTGGAGCCTGATAGGTTTACCCCTTGTATGCCATGGGGTCTTGCCCTGATGAGAGTCTTTTTGGGGACTCAGCAAGTGGATTGCCTATTGGTGGGCAGGCTCATTTCCTGTGCAGTGGGAACAATATTCTCCTAGGCCACATGGGTTCCTCCACGAAGGAAGCTTTTTGAAGTTGAACTTGGATATATGAAAGTGGATAGGGATCTCACTTAGTCCATAAGTCCCAATTCAACCAGCTGGCTGGCCATTCGGTCAGCCGCCAGGCTGGGGCATGGGACTTGGTGCAGGGTACTTTGCACCTGACAATGCATATGACCAGCTTTCTGGCTTCCTGTACCCTAGATCCCTGCATGGCTGATTCTAGCAGACGATTCGCATATCACACATGGTGCCTCCATTTTCTGTTTGTTGTGCTTCCAAGTGTGTATAGTATATTTTTCTTCACACCCAGGTTTCCTTATGAATCAAGGCTCTGCAGATCCTGAAAAGACAAATGCACCCCAGTGTCCAGAAGATAGACCCTGTGACAGAAACTGTGGCTGGTCAGGGCTTGGTTCCACCCCTCTGGGCTAGGTTGAGAAGCTGTTGGGCTGCTGGGCTGCTAGACCTCTGCTCGGCATAGGTAGGGGCAGGTCAAACCCAGCTCCCCAGGTCTCTCTTGGTCTTTGTGACCAGCTGGTGTTGACTGGGCTGGGTTACAGCACTGTGGGTGTTCGGAGGGCTGGAAGCCTAGATGTCCAGACTCTGTATCCCCACCAGGACCAAGACAGTGCGCAGTAGGCCAAAGACACAGCTGAGCCCAGATGGATTGAAAGCATCGATCAAGGCGAAGGCAGAGAGGGTGGAGGGCTGTGCCATCAGGAGCATTGGCTGGCTGGGTGGGTGGTGACAGCTGTGTATATGGGGACACGCAGCATCTGTGCTCATAGAAAGAGTACAGGCAACTGACTCCCCAGCCACCACCGCAGGGAGTGCCAGTCCCAGGGAGCCATTGCAGCTGCAGAGAGTGGGTAAGGGGTGGGCACTGCACTATACCCTCTGTTCTTCCCTGCTCTAACTCCATCCCTGACCCTAATCCTCCTGGGCAAGGACTCTGGCGCTGTCTGTGGGAAGGCCTCACCACTGAGAAATTCAAGTTGTTACTTCGAGAACCCACTCATGGGGAGTAAAGGGAGCCTGGGAGGGGTTGGGGGAGCTGTTCTCAGCCCCCACAGTTCAGGGTTCTCAGGCTCTAGTGGCTCCTGAAACTCCAGGCAGGGTGCAGTCTAGAACCTGTGGCTGGTGACCTCTCTGACTACCCGTCGCTGGAAGCAGAGAGTCTCCTGGCATCCCTGGGATTCCTGGGGGCTTGCCTTTCCCAGCAAGCTCTTGTCCCTGCAGGTGCAGATGTGGACCAAGCCCCTCCTCATGCCCCAGAATGCATCATGGCATGGTATGTAAATGTGGAACTCATGCTCACAGAGGGACCTTCCAGGATAGTAACTGAGCCTCGGTGTCCCCTCCTGGGCTGTAGTGTGTCATAGGCCATGGGGAAAATCCCTGGTCACAGATCCTTGGGCCACGGAGAGGCTGTGGCTGTTTTGGGCAATGTCTGACTAGTGGCAGGTGACGTAGGCACCACACCCCACCCCAGACTATATGGTCCCAAGGCCTCAACTGTACCATGCTTAGGTGACTTCACAGTGCTGACAGCCATGGTTAGGCAGGAAATAGGACCCGGGCTGTTCTTCCTGTCTGATCTTCCTCTCCTCTCTAACTTTTTCCTTCCTAGGTCCTCCAGCCCCATAAGCTCTGCCTCAGACTCTGATTACAGTGGGACATTGGAGCAGCGATCCTGTCTTCGTAGGCCTCCATCCAGGTGTCCTGTCAGCACGGAGGGCCTGGTGCTCACCTAGTCATCAGAGACAGCCATAATCTTTCTGGTTTTATGGTAGCTCTCCTGGGAGCTATCATGGGGCTGAAGTATCATTTCTGTATCTTTAATTCTTCTCTTTGCTTTGTACCACCATTAAATTACTTACAAAACACACTCTGCATCATTTTCACAAAGTGGTGAAATGTAGGGTAAAACACATTCAAGTGCACACACATGTATCCACATGTACACACATGTATCCATGCATATCTGTACACACATGTATCCATGCATACCTGTACACATATGTATCCACGCATATCTGTATACATATGTATGTATGCATATCTGTACACACATGTATCCACACATATCTGTACACACATCTATCTATGCATATGTGCATACACAAATACAAAAATAGGCTTAGGAAAGACAGGTGACTTACATCATACCACATAGCAATGAGCCTGTGGGGGTTACATGTCAATCCTTGTGGCTCCACAGTCTGATTTACTTATTTATTTATTTATTTATTTAATTAATTTATTGGGGCACTAGATTCCCTGGGACTAGAGTTTCAGGTAGTTGTGAGCTTCTGTGTGGATGCTGGGTGCTGGGAATCAAACTTGGGCCTTTTGCAAAAGCAATAAGTGGTCCTGGCTGCTGAGCCATCTCTCCATCATTTGTTTATTTATTTTGAGACAAGGTTTCTCTGTGTCTCAGCCCTGGCTGTCCTAGAACTTTCTTTATAGATCAGGCTGGCCTTGAACTCACAGAGACCTTCCTGCCTCTGCCTTTCTAGTGCTGGGATTAAAGCCATGTGCCACAAAGCCTGGCATTTCCTTGCATTTTAAAAGGAGGTAAAATTACCTGCCCCTTGGCAGAGCCATAAGGACTAAACTGGATAAGATGTTCGAGATGCTTGGTCCAGAATGTGGCAATTCAATTTGGACAGTTCTGGGTATGGCAGAGATGCCAGAAGTACTAAGCCAGAAGAAAGCACTGGGAAACTAAGCACCAGTACTTGGGTTCCATCTGAGTCTTTGAGGAAGGCTGCCAGGTGAGAGCCTTTAAGGCTCCTGGGTGATTTTTTTCTGAGGACAAACAATGTACGAAATGGGAGAAAGACCCCCTCCAGAAACAGCGATAGAGGCCTGCTCCTTCCTCGCTGGCACAGGCTGATGCCTGCTTCTGAGCCTGACTTGCCCCTAACTTCTCCTCCGACCGCTCACGCTCCGGCCCATTGAGAGGAAGGTGGTGTAGTTGTAAAACTTGCTTTTAGGAAAGCTAAGAATTATGGGGAATGACATTAATTTAAAACCTTTTAAGGAGCCAGTTCACCTGTGAAAGTGCTCCCCTGGCGATGGCCTTCCTGTGTGGAAAGCTGCCCGGCCTTTAAAAGGATTTTAATTAATGTTGCTGAGAAACACACGGATGGCATTTAAGGCTGAAGGGAAGGAGTAAAGGCAGCAGCCAGGAGTTTTACAGTGTGAAGTTCGTTTGCTTAAAGGCGGCTGAACCGATCCCACGGATTTAGCCTCTGGCCACAGCCAAGAGTAAGGTGTGTGTGTGTGTGTGTGTGTGTGTGTGTGTGTGTGTGTGTGTGTGTGTGTTGACCTCACTCTCACCCTCAGGATGGAGTGGCTGCCTCCACCTGGACCTTTACCATTGGATTTTAGTGCTCTTTCAGGAACTCCTCCCCTCCCCTGCACACCTTGCTGGGTGGCAACCATCTCGCTGCCTGCCCAGTGTGCTCTGACCTGAACTTGAACTCCCCTCTCCTTGAACAAATGCCCAAGCCTGAGGGGTGTGTAGGAAAGAGGGTGGAGGCCAACTGGGCAGGTGCCATGGGCATTGCTGCTTCAACAGTGAGCCCAGACTGCTGCTGATGGCTGTGCCAGTTAAGGACAGACGCACTGTGGCTGACTGTCTCTCCTGAGGCAGGAGCGACGGCCCTGTCTCCTGCTGCCTTAGACACACACACTAGCATGAACACTCTTTACCAAACCGCTCACACTGGGCGGTGCTACGGAGGTCATGTCTCCATCTTTCTTATCACTGTATTTTGGATCCCCTAGCATCGTGTCCAGTCTTGCTACATCCTGACCTTGCCCAGCACAGCTATCAGATCTTCAGGTGGTTCAGCAATATGCTGCCTGGTGTCACAAAGAGCTCAACATGCTACCCGGTGTCCCAGGAGGCCCTGCGTGTGTGGCAGGGCCTGGAGCAGGAGCCATCCGTACCTGTAGCCCCTCAGGCTGACAAGGAGACTGCTGGGTCTCTGCATCTACGCCTACCATTTTTGTCCCTTCAAATGCAGCTCAGGAAAAGGCCTGCGTTCCTACCTTCTGAATCGGTACCCCACATATTTTTAGACACTCTAGATGTTTCTCTCATGGACTGTCTCTTTATCCTGGAGGTCCCTGGCTTTACAGCTCAGAGAAGGGTATGTGTGAATAAGCAGCAGCCTCCAAACTGTAGCTCTTCTTGCTACCTCATACCATCACTGTTTGGGGCTGGTTGCCTAGGGACCCAACAGGTATCCAAAGACCCAGGGCCTCCTGAGCCTGGCTCCCTTGAGCAGGTAGCCTCCTTCCTGGGGAGGCAGCTTCTCCCTCCCTCTGCCACTCTGGCCAAGGCTTCCCCCTTAACTTTCCCAAGGCTCCTCCCCTCGGTTCTCTTAAAGTCACACCACACCTTCTCCAAGCCTAGCTGTCTGAGAAGCAACCCCACTGGGAGCCCTTTTCCCCTGAGGGGATGGCCCTTTCCTGCTAAAAGTCTGTCTTTTATTCAGAAAACCTTCAAGTCAGGGTGATGTTTGAAAGTGGAGACTAACCAAGACTTAGCCGGCAGGGTGAGCCTTTGGCGAGGCTTTCCCCATCTCACAGCAAACATGCGCTGAGTTTAGTTTTTCCTGTAATGTGGTCTGTCTCTTCCCTCCTCCTCAGGGTCAATGTCCAGCTGTCAAGGGAGCACTGTCACCAAGTCCTTGCTTGTCTGAGGGGACAGAAGGTGACTGTGGGCCATGCCGGTGACTTGTACCCTGGCCAAGAAGATGGAGTAAGCCCACTGGCCTCTCTTCCCGTGTGTGCATCAAAGTAGGGAAGCCCTTGCTACTTGGGCATCGTATCCATCACTGACATCCTTAGTCTACCCTCTCTGCCGAAGGTCAGCCTGGGAAAGTTTTCTGCCTGGGAGTTGAAAATTTTCAGCGTTTGAAATACTCAAATGAGGTAGAACACAGAGGAGTCATTATCAGCCATGTTCAGAAGCTAAATTTCTTTAGCTTCTACATACATTTATACCACAGAAAGCAGATTTGGGAAGAGCAGGCTGAGTATGAGAGGCAGATCTTGCTCTTCCAGTGTGATAAACAGGGTGCAAGATGGGAGACAGGGGAAGGGATCTGGCAAAAAACAAACAAACAAACAAACAAACAAATAAACAAATAATCGTGATTAAACAGGACACAGCTCTACCCAAAGCTTCCATGACAGGGAATCTTCTAGAAGGGCTACCAGGCTTCTGCGGAAGACTCGATAGGATGCAGAAACCAAGGTAGGACCCCTAGTAGACCTCCATGATTAATTACAGCATGGTGGGAAGGATGGCTGCATGCTAGAGGGACCCCTGTGGAGAACACTACTCAGCAACAGCATTCCCGAGGACTCTTGGGAGCCTAGGCTCTCTCTGATAGTCATAGGGTGAGAATCCCTGGACGGGGTCTTTGAGAAATGCTGTATTCCCAGAATGTTTTGGGAGTAGATAAAGAGGCCCCGAGCTGTAGAGAGAACCAGCTTGAGGTCAAATAAGACCTGATGGACCACTTCAGTAGAAGAGACTTACATATGGAGCCATCCATCTTCAGCCTAGGGCATGAGCGGACATTCCATACCTTCGAGGACATCCTTTCCTCATCTGTCCTGGCCAACATCGGGAGTTAGTTCTTTGCTTCCAGCATGTAGGCTCTGGAGAATTGAACTCAGATCCTTCGGCTTAGCTATAAACACCTTTACTCACGGAACCATCACACCAACCCTTAGTTTTTGAGATAGGTTGTGATTCCATTCTCCATAAGACAAATGTTAGTCAGGTTTGGTTTTTTTTCTTTTGGTATTTTTGTTTTTTGTTTTTGTCTGTCGCTTGACAAAATAACTGCCTTGTAGCTTTCATCCATGGCCACTTGACCCTGTTGTTCCCGAGTTCATGTGTGGTAAGGCAATTCAAACGTCATAACGAAAGGCATGGTGGGGGAGCCTCTAACCTCACCACAGACTAGAAGCAAAGATGGGTAGGAAGTATCTGGAGCCAAGACTCACCGTTCAAAGGGATGACCAGTCCTACTTGCTAAACACCCAGCTAGGTCCCCGCTCCTGATCATCCCCCACTTTAAAAGTAGATTTGTTCTCGACTGAACAGAAGTGCCCAGGAAGTCCATGTACTTCCTGCTCTCCTCCTGCCGACCGACTCCGATCTTGCCCCTTCTCTCAGATCATCTTTACGCCACTTGGCCTAGGACTCGAGGTGGTATGAAATTCTCAGACCCAACGAGAGCTGGTTTATTTACACAGTAGCTTCTCAGAGGCTGCCGTCTCTCTTCTCTTTTGGGTCTCCTCTGAGTGAAGCTTAGCCTTCTGTTTGGCTGGCAGGTCTCTTTGGGGAGGGTTGTCAGGTGCAAAGGCAAGGTCATGGTAGATATTTAAATTCATTCTTTACCATTATTATTGTGTTTGCGAACTTAGTCTGTCGGGCTGGTGTGTATTTATTTCCAGGAGTGAAGGGAAGGATATTTCCTGCTAGAAACATGAAGGAATTCTTCTCTAGCATTTCCTGTGAGAAACTGATGGATAAAACCTCACAAAACTGTCAGGGCTGGGGCTGGAGAAATGGCTCAGCAGTCAGGAGAGCTGGCGGCTCTTGTGGAAGACTCAGATTTGATTCCTAGCAGGTGCCCTGAGGCTCATAACCGTCTGTAACCCTGGTTCCAGGAGATCCAATACCATCTTCTGAACTCCCTGGCTACTTCGTACACACAGTGTACTTACATATACACAGAAAATAAAGATAAATAAAATATTTTTTAAAATGTCATAGCGCTTGATGAACGGGTTTGAGCACCTGCTCTCATGCTTGCTCACACAGACCCTCCCACAGTTTGCCAGCTCTGGGGCAGGTTTCCCTAAGCCTTGGACCAATTCCTAGACTGACATTTGAGTCTCCCCTTCCCGCCATTTGTCTCTAGTTTTGGAGGCAGAGGCTTGCTCGGTGGCCTCGCTTTGCTGAACATTTGCTGCTTTTCCATTTGATTAGATTTTTACTTCATAGAATTAAGTTGACCCCCAAGCTCTTGTTAGGTGTAAATGAAAGTCTGAATTCTGACACAGTTTCAAAAATTAAGTTCCCTTGGGGGCTGGAGAGATGGCTCAGCGGTTAAGAGCACCGACTGTTCTTCCAGAGGTCCTGAGTTCAAATCCCAGCAACCACATGATGGCTCACAACCATCTGTCATGGGATCTGATGCCCTCCTCTTGTGTGTCTGAAGAAAACGGCAGTGTACTTACATACATACATTAAATAAATACATTTAAAAAATTTTAAAAAATAAAATTTAAGTTCCTTTTCTATATGGGTTGTGTCATTCCTGTAGCAAAACGTTTATTTTAATACTGAATACCCAAGGGGGCAGATAATACTTACACTCTATGTAGAGAGAGGTGAGCATTATGGACTGAGATGCCCATGGCAGTGGTGTGGAATGACCTGGAAGGAGCAAGGGTATCGAATGGAAGGAGGAAGTGTACATACATTAGGCTCAGGAAAGACAGCTTAAAGGGGTCGAAACAGGCACAAAGGGTGTGGCTTGAGCTTGTAAACAGTGCTTTTAAAGTTTTATAGATTCCAAATTTTCTGTAATATAAATATGCTTTGAATGCGTGCTATGCAGCGGAAGGTCCACCGACCCTTCCTGCCTTGCCCTCTGGTCCCTACATGCTGCTTCTTGTGACCAGGCTTGGCTCAGAGGTCTCTGCTGGGCTGCGCTCCCCAGCAGAGGGCTCTCTGGACTCCTGGCCCAGCCATCTGTGATTGGTGGTCGGTGTCCCACTCAAGTCCACTTATCTGGGTCAGAGGCCTCCGTGGCTGCCAAGTCTAATGTCTGTCTCATTTAGTTTAGCAGGCTTGCTCATTTCCTACTGCTGTCCCTTCTGCCCAGGCTTCTCATGGATCCAGGACATTTGTCCTTTTCCTTCATGGTCCAGGAACCTCAAGAGGTCAGATTTCAGAATGAACAGGAAGCCACAAGAGTCGTGCAGGCAAGACAAACCGGGACCCTGATTTTCCAGTGACTCCCAGGGAAGGACCAAGCACAGGGTGGTTGGGTGCGTTGGGGGAAGCCTCCAAGTTGTTGAGTTCCGTGATTGACGCAGTCCTCTCCCTCATGTGTATGCGAGGCACTGCAACAGTATTTCTGTCTCCACAGCATGCAACCCCAGCTGGAGTGGAGTCAATGGTGGATTCCCTTTTGTGGTTGCCTTTTTTCAGCTCAAGCACGGTCAATTCCGCACAGCTTGGATCTCGGAGCCTCGAGAGCTGTCCACACAAATCCCTTCAAACATGAAAAGCCAGCATGCTGGCCTCTGGCTTGCATCTCAGAGCTTTGAACTAGCGGTTCCCCCGCCAAGAACGTGTTCCGAATGGCTGTTTTGCGTGGCAGGGGAGAGCTCTTGCAGACTCAGAATCTACATCACTACCAGAAAATGGGAAGCGCCTGGTGATTTTGGAAGTAAATCCTTCCAGACTTAATTTTCAGGACCACGTGACTTCCCAAACTACAAAGAGCACATTTTAGCTGTTGAGTGGGGAGCAGGCAGCAAGAACCACTTCTACCAGCTTCGGCTGCCCAGAGAGCAGGCAGGCTTGGGAGGAGGGCCAGGCCAGGAGGTGTGCTTAGAAAGAGAGTTCCTGTGGGGAAAGAGGATGGAGAGGCAGGGCCTGGGCTGGGTCTTGTGACAATGGAGCTCTGGGACTCTTGGAGGAGCTGTGGTTTCCTAGGGACTTGAAGGAAGACAGGGGTGGGGTGTCTATCTTTTGACTACCTCCTTCAGTGTCCCTGACTGCAAATCTCTGGTACTTTCTGAGCTATTCGAGAGAGAACTGAGCAACCTCCTACAGCAAGCAAATGCCCATAGGAAAGGAGGGAGCGAGGGTATCAGAGATGGACATGCACAGACATTATCTAAGAACACAGTGTGAGGCACATGTGGAGGCACTTCTAGGTCTCCAAAATAAATGGCTGGAGACGCATCAGGGAGCAGTTCTGGGCTATCCGATTCCCGACTTCAGCACCAGTCCATTTTCACACTATGTCTTGTGGGGCTGGAGAACAGCATGGAGTGAGGCACTGAGGTTCCCCTCCCCCAGAGCTTCCATCAGGAGGATAGTGAATATGAGACACAGACCTAGAGATGGCACCGAGACTGAATAGGGAGAAAGAACAGAAAAACCCAGGCGGCTGCAGGTCAGAAAGCGGGGAGAGGGTTTTTGAGCCAGGACTTGACCATCTTATCACAAGCCCATTTGAGGGCCCCTTGGCAGCAGCTGTTGATCAGGAGGTGGGGTTTCCTGCGGAGCTCAATGCTACCTGTCTGTGGAGATCCTTCGGAGGGTGACTTCTCCCTGTTTGAAGATTCACTCCTGAGTGCAGGAGGCAAAAGCAGGCTTCTGCAGGGCTGTCTTCCTTCAGCCTCTGGAGATTTAGCCTGTCCCCCTACCCTTAGCCTTCTCTGCACACCGTATACCAGGAAACCCAGGCCTGGCTTCCCTCTACGGGCTCTGATCTTTCAGGTACCCGGAGTTTGGAAGGCAGCCTTCCTCCATTCACGGAGGGGAGAGAGGAGGACAGGAGCAAAGCCACGATCCTCAGCTCCATCGAGCGCATCTCCACCTTCCTCCTGGCCCCTCGATTTCCCTGTCTGCCTACGGAGGGAAGGAACAGTCTCTGCTTTCCCCACTCTGCCTACATCAAAGATGCAATAAAGCTACAGGCAAAGAGCTTTGGAAGCCATGAGTGGCTTTCCAAGCCTCCCCGAGCCTTTCCGGAACCGAGGCCGCTTAGACAGGAAGTGGGAGGCATCTGCTTCACCTAATTCTTTGATGATTAAACATAGCTCTCGTGACAGAAGTGACACAGCACAGGTGCTCAGTTATAACAATGCTTCAAACGTTGTCACATCTCCAAGACAGCGTTTGGTGTGTAAAACTCTATCATATACAACGCGTAGGGAGAAAAAAAAAGCATACGATACACACTTAAGCAAAACTTAAAACTTACATTAAACATGAGATAATCTTTAACATCTTGTCTTAGCTCATTTTAGAGATTATCTATAAAATAGCACATACTTATTTTTTTTTTAAAAAAAAATCAGATCAACATGTATTTTGCACCATTACTGTTAGCAAATGCCCAAAATTTAACTCTTAAAACTTGGTTGTGACCCTAGCCTTGAGTAACTGAGCCATCTCTCCAGCCCTAGAGCCCTAGCTCCTTATTATTAAACACTTAAGTTTCTTTTTCCTCTAAGTTCTTTTCTGGCCTGGTGAGGGGACAGACACCTATACTCTTAGCATACACTCTAAGCCAAGACCACTTCTCAAAATAAACAAAGGAAAATAAGCCTTTTGTTTCGGCCTTAATTCGGATCGGAACAGGTGCAGCTAAGTCCCTAGAGTCTAATCAGGTGAGATACCCAGCAGGAGGCAGAGAGAGTGTATCAAACCCTGTGTTTCTTTTATAAGTTGCAAAACTCCAAGACATCAAATCTACCCCACGTCCATTTTTAAGTACATGGCTCAGAGATGTTAGGTTTGCATCCTCCAAGGAGCATCTACCTCCTTCATCCACCTCCCGTCAACCTCCATCCACAGAGTTCTTTGTCCCATAATTTGGAGTCTTTGAACCTGTCGGGCAACCTCCCCGCTTGCAGCCCACCCCTACCCAGCTACTCTTTGGCTTTCTTTGTGGATTGACTTGCACTGCAGACCCAGCTTGAGGGGCGTCTTGCAGTGATTGCCTTCATTGAACACGATGCTTAGTAGATCCCGTTGGAGGCTGTCACCATGTCCTCCTTTTCAAGATCCGAGTGACGTTCCATAATGCATGCCTACGGCACAGAGTATCCATTCACTGGACGGATAGCTCATCCTTCATTCTGCTGTTGGTGATAACGCTGTCTGGGTGAGCTGGGTGTGCCGTCCTCAAAGCCCTGTTCTGTTCTTTGGGTGTACATCCAGATGCAGGGTTGCTGGAACACAGGACACTCACTACATTTAACTCTGGGGACTGACCTGCCATTCTCAGCAGCTGCACCCATGCCTTTGGTATCTCCCCAGCCTGGTCAACACTGGATGCTTTCTGTCTTTTGATAAGTAGCCCCCTAGTGTACACAGTGGCAGGTATTTTTTATAAAAGTAAACCATCAAGCCATACATCAGGACCCCCCCCCCAGAGCTCCCAGAGACTAAACCACCAACCAAAGGGTACACATGGAGGGACCCATGGCTCCAGCTGTACAGGTAGCAGAGGATGGCCTAGTAGGACATCAATGGAAGGAGAGGCCCTGTGTTCCTGTGTTCCTGTGAAGGC
Organism: Mastomys coucha; assembly: GCF_008632895.1. Taxonomy (NCBI): domain Eukaryota; kingdom Metazoa; phylum Chordata; class Mammalia; order Rodentia; family Muridae; genus Mastomys; species Mastomys coucha. Next base: position 117,260,814 of record NW_022196896.1, read on the forward strand.
TCGATGCTTCAGTGTAGGGTAATTCCAGGATGGGGAAGCAGGAGTGGGTGGATGGGTGGGGGAGCACCCTCATAGAAGCAGGGGGAGGAGGGGATGGATAGGGGTTTTTCGGGGGAGGGGGGAACCAGGAAAGGGGATAACATTTGAAATGTAAATAAATAAAATATCTAATTTAAAAAAAAAAGAAATGTCATACTGCATACTCTTACTAGCAATTTTGAATAGAGGCAAGTGTCAGATTTTACTATTATTATTGCTATTGTTATTATTATTAATTTGCATGTGTGTGTGTGTGTGTTTGTGTGTGTGAGAGAATTTTCCCTATATCTCTGTGTACCATGTGTGTGCTCTGTGCCTGGCGGATCCCCGGATCTGCAGTTTCAGATAGTTTTGAGATGCCTTGAGGATGTGAGGAACTGAATCTGGATCTTCTAGAAGAACAGCCAGTGCTCTTAACCACTGAGTTCACTGTTTAATACCACATGCGTTGTCAGCTTGAAGTGCAGGCAGGCAGGCAGAGAGGGGCGGGGGGAGATGGCACCTTCTCAAGGCAAGTAGACAATAACTGTGTTTTGATTTTGTGCCTGAGTTATATTACTCAAAGGACTTAATTTACGAGGGTTAAAGATTAAACAAAGTTTGGAAATTAAGTAAAAATGTATGAGCCGGTTTATTTGGTTTTCTTATCTTAAAGAATTTCCTTTCGCAAATGACATTGTCAGGTGGTTTTACGAGGTGCACTCTCTAATGTAGGGGTGGGAGGAGCGCTAACATGGCCAAGTTGAAGGCTCTGGCCACTCTGGTCCTCAGGCAGCTTGTTTTTAATACCCATGCTGATATGCCGAAAGACCCTGGGAAGACAAGAGCTCTCTGCACCATGAGCGTGACTCACGATACTTCCCTGGGATGTGTCCCCCACCTCTGCCAAGAACAGCCACTTTTTTTTACATATTATTTTATTTTTAATTAGCATACAAAGTGACAGGCTTGCTCATAGCATCTTCACATGTATGCTAGGGTTTCCCTCAGCTGGTCCTTTCTCCCCGTATCCTCTTCCCCCACTCTCTCCCCTGACCATTTTCTCATCACACATGAAATAACAGTAATTGTCTAAATTACTATTTTTATTTTTTGAGATTATGATGTAATCAAATCTTGATACCTTGATTTTTTTTCATTGACCCCCCCCCCCAATCTTTCTATCTTGCTTCATGACCAGAGGCTTGTAGGAACATTACCCTGTCCGTCTCCGGTGGGGCTCGGTCCTCTCCAGGAGAGCACCCAGTGACTTTATGAGCTGATGTCTCCAGAACCAGGTGTTGCTTTGTTGATGCTCATGAGGTCGAAGAGTGTGGAGGAGGTTTTCGCTGTTGGGCGGCGTGATGGTTGATGGCGATTGTTAGCTTGAAACAACCTAGAATCCTTTGGAAGGAGAGTCTCAGTGAGGGATTGTCTAGATCAGATGAGCCTGTGGACATGTCTGTGTGTGGGGGGGGAGCGGGGAAGGATTGTTTTGATTGCCTTAAGGCAATGCTTCTCAACCTGTGGGTCGAGACCCCCTGGGGGGTTGAACCACCCTTTCACAGGGCCACCAAAGACCATTGGAAATATCAGGTACTTACATTCCAATTCATAGCAGTAGCAAAATTACAGTTATGAGGTGGCAATGAAAATAATTTGATGCTTGGGAGTCGGCAGGGCATTAGGAACTGTATTAAATCTGTCGCAGGCTTAAGAAGGTGGAGAACACTGCTCTAAATGGCCGTGGTAAATGCTGCAGCCCCAGATGACAGCATTTGGGCCTTTGCAGGGGACAGGCTTTCCTGTTTGGTCTTGCTCACCACCCTTGCCTCCAAGAAGCCATGGATCCTGTTTTTAAAGACTCACGACACTTCAGTGAAACGTTGTCTTTATCACACAGCATCCAAATAACGATTGTACTACAGTTAGAAGGACTCAGAAAGCTATAAAAGGTTGGGGAGCTCCACTCTTGGCTGATGCAGGTGACGACGAGTTGGTTCTCACTAAGACTGGAGATTTCCTGTTGGAATGAAAGCAACCCCTTCTCCAAAAGGAACCACTTGGCCTCGTCCATACCTAGAAGGGCACTGTTGGCCTGAGAGAGCTACAGCGCCCCTGACTGCACCCTCTCCTCACACATGTGGGTGAGAGGCTGAGTGGGGAGTAGAAAGGGTGCAGGGCTCACCTGGGGTAAAGTGAGGGTGCTTAGGCAAACACCGTTGCTGCTTGTCTCCACTCTCAGACTCCTGATTGCCTTCCACATTAAAACAACAGGGCCCTCAAGAGACACGGCTCTTCTCCATGGAAACCATATCTTTCTTTTCTCTCCAAAATGCAGATGGGGCTGGAGGAGGCATATCCTCCCGACTCAGGCCAGGGAGGCAGTACCCGTCTTGGTGCAGATGGCCGTCCCCAGAACCCCTGCTGGCCAGGCAGTGTGAGCCCAGCGTGAGCCCAGCTCATGCTGCCTCTTGCCTCAGCACTCCTGGCCTGGCATCTCAGACTGGGCTCCCTGTGGTGCCTTTCCTATGGCGGGTGAAACCCAGGCAGTCTTGGGAGGTTAGTTACAAACGCTCCCCGGTGCCAGAGCCCATGAACGGCCCGTTCCCTCCGTGTGCAGGAATGCATTTGCAGCAAAGCTCATCACTTTGAAGATGAGTCCAAACTTTTATTCACATTTATTGACAGGAAGTTGTTTTTCAAAGCTGCAGGCGGCAGGTGGGCCGGGCGCCAAGTGGCTCCTGCACCTTCTTGAGCTGGCGTGCACTAGGGACCATAAATTGCACCCCCCTCTTCTTTTTCCTGCAAATTTGCCCAGAGGTTGAACATTACTTTTTCCATTCATAAAGTTTCCTCCCTTTAAAACTTTTTTTTTTTTTTGTAATAGAGAAAATCATTTATTGGGAGTGTTAAGGTTTCCTTCTTCATTTTTCCTCCAAAATCCTTCAAAATGTCAGCGGATGTTCCCTGCAAGTGTCTCCTCCCAGCCCCCAGCTGAGTAGTTCCCTAGGCTGCCTGCCACAGTCCTCATGGAGATGTAGCAGGCAGCTAGGCTCTGCAGTGCACAGGCCTGGGACAGGCTGTGAGACAGGAACCTTTCTGGCTCATTCTGAGGCCCAGGTTCTCTTCCCTGACATTTCTTTTGGAATGTGTGAGCCGCTGAGAGTGGGGACCTTTGGTGGTGGCAGTGGTGGTGTGTCTCCAGCCATTGCCTGATTTACCTGCATGTGCCCTGTGAGGCCAACCTGGGTGTTCCTGACCATGAGGCCCAGGCATTTGTGTCTGATCCTAGTGAGGCAGATCCTTTCGAATGCCCCAGACATGCCTGCCCGGGAACCTTTCTCCTTCAGTAGGATCCCCTTTCTAGCCCTGGGCTTCTCACTACTCTGATGTGGGACCCCCAAAGCTCCCTACCCCAAAGGGGGGCACTGGTCCCTGAGAGCATGGAATCCCTTTTCAACACCTGCTCTGCCACACCTGTTTTTCAGCCTGTTGCTGGGTGAGATCCGCTTGCTGGCAGGCAGTGAGTGGCCTTTAGTTCACATCTAGGAACTGGCTGTAGGATGTCTCTGTTTTCTTAAGTGCCAAGTTCCAGGAACTTGGTGCAGCTGGTTTCTGGGCCACTGTACTTCACAGGTCCCTGGGACCTCTCCAGGGATGCTCAGTCTAGAGCTCTGGCTGCTCTCAAAGTTGACTTTGCCATTCCCTCCCTTCCTCAAGTCACGACCTCTCTACCCTCTACCTTGGGTACTTTGGGACTCTCCACTGTTCCCACTTTACCCTTCCCATAAGTTCTCTGATTCAGACATTCCTGGTTTTCCAGGAGAATGTGAGTGTGTGAGTTTCCTTCTGGGTTTGCAGACAGATTGTGTCTAGAGTCTACATCAGTGCCAGTGTGCAGATGGCTGACTGGCCATGGCACAACTGGGGTCCTCCAGTGATGGCCACAGGTCTGGGTCTCCATGGTGGAGATCCTTGGAGAGTTTTGATTCTATCTATTGATGGGCCAACCTGCCATTTTATTTTATATTATATTTTTATTTTTTTTTTTTTTAGCTTTTTTCCTTTGCTTTCTGTGTGCATATTGAATTTTCTTTTTCTTTTTTCTTTTTTTGTATTATGTGCACCTGGGTTGGATATGTGCCTATGTGTATACAGGTGCTTTCTGAAGCCAGAAGGTGTTAAATCTGGAGCTGGGGGTACAGGTGGTTGAGAGCTGTCTGATGTGGGCGCTAGAAACAGAACTTGGGTTCTCTGTGATAGCAATGCTTGCTCTTAACCATGGAATCATCCTTTAGGCTTAGATCTTCTGACTCCGTGAGGATTCGGATTCCCAAATAAGCAGACTTTGTGTGTTGGCCCATCTCTAACATTTTCCCAAGCTAGCTCTGTGCTGGACTGGAGAGAACGGAGGTGTGTGTGTGTTTGAGGCAGTTGGAAGGTAAATGGATCTACTTTGTGGTGGAAGAAATGGGAAGGGCTGGTATAGAAGAGGGTAACCAATATGGGCGTGTGTGCGAGGTATCTGGGTAGCTACCCATCGAGGTCAGTGTGGGAGTCTGCATCATGTACTGCTTCCAAGATGGAGTAGGGAGGCAAGCTCTCAGGTGTAGGTCCCCACTCTCCCAGACTCTCATCTCTTCTTGTGGTTCTGTGAACTCTGTGCCCACACCTGACCAAGAAGACCACTGAAGGCTCAGGTTGCCTGCAAGTCGGGTGCCAGACGAAGAGCCACAGAAGGTTCTAGACATGCAGCTAGGCATGTTTAATCATCCTTCCAAGCTTTGGTGCCTCAGCCAGGAATTGGTAGTTGGACCCAATGGTTCTGTTTTGGGGTTCCTGGACAGGCTCAGTGCCCACTGAGGCTATGCCACATGGGTGAGTCCTTGAGCACGTCACCGAGGGACTGCATGTGCATTGCTGTTGGGATGAGAGCCAAGGGTCTGAGGCTCTGTCCAGCTCCTGGGGTCATCCTTACCTAAGAGAATCCAAATGACAAGAATGTGTAGCAGCCCAGCCATGAGCCCAGCCCTCCGGTTCTGCTGTCCTCCAATGGACTCTTGTTGCAGGGGGTGGGGGCTCTTTGGACTCAGCAAAGGGCTCCTCCTGCACCTCACCCTCCCCCCACCCCCAATCAGGGTCTTTTCACTCCCTCCTCCTGGCATGTGTAGGCCCGTTCTCGGGTAGCTTTCATCGCTTTGGGGGGGTGTTCCTTCCACATTCTCAGGTGGAAGTGTTTAAACACAGTCCCGGCCACCACCCCTTTGGATCGGCTACCCCGGCATGGTGCCCCTGCAAATGGGGCCCACATGTATGGCGGTGCTGGAGGGAGACAGGCCGGCTTGCCAGGAATGTGGCAGGAGCCTCTGGGCGTGGGGACACATTGAAGAAGTGATGCGGTGAGCCCACAGGGAAGCAGCGGCCCCCTCTGCCTAGAAACGCTGGGGGAGACCTCCTCAGAGAGGGTGGGTCTGCCGGCTGCCAGATGGTGCGAGGCGGCCCTGGAAGATGGCGGGTGTTCCTGTCAGGGGTGGGGTGGGGGGGAACCTTCCCTCTAATAGTCTTGGCCCCAGTAAAGGCTGAGTTGGTGCCACCTGACTACTATTTTGTGTTCCTTCTGGAGACACCACAGTGGCTTGTGTGGGAGCTGGGTGTGAGAATGGCTCTCCCTTCCTGTCTGCTCCGCTGCCTTGACGTTCCTTGTGAGAACTTGCGGAGTCACGTCTACCCCAGCCTTGGATCCCACTTGAGAAAACAAGCCTTATGTTCAAGCCTGAGGCTCTTGATGATAAACTGAGTCCTTGTGGTGTGTCAGGGGCCAGACCACAGCCACTCTCTGCTTGTTACCATTCCTGGACATGCCGGCATCACGGGCCATCTCATCTACGTCACAGAGTGGTTCTTTTTCACTAGTGTGTCTAGATTTGGGGTCAGGTGGCACTGGGGTAGGTGTGAAAGTCTGCAGAGCTGGGGATGAAGTTAGTGGAAACTGGAGACTCTCGGACTGGACAGCCTGCTTGTCCCTTATCAGGGCGTGGGCCTGGCTGGAGTCCAGCCCACAGTGTGGTCTGCTCAGAGCAGCACTCTAAGCCTTTTCTACTTGAAGGATACACGGGGGAGGAACTATTGCTAAGAATATGTCATAAGAGATGGGGCTCGGCCAAGAGCTGGCCTGGGGCAGACTTCAGGTCATTGTGCCACCTCCTATCCCTTTCTAGAGAGGGTATTAGACCCAGCAGGAGACTGAAACGTACCTCCAGTGCCCTTTCTGGGCTCCCCTCTGCCTGCAGAGCTGTCTGCCTGCCTATCTCTGACCTCTGCAGCAGGTGCTGAAATATTCAATGGCTACAGTCAGCCAGAACCAGTTCTCAGGGTCTCTTGGGCCGGACCCTCGTGGACGCCAGCCTCATGTCTCTATAGACCCACGGGCCTGATCCCAAGTGCCATAATTAATATCAGCTGCCAATTTGATACAACCAGAGTCACCTTGGAAGGGGAAATCTCAACTGAAAAGTTGCCTGGCTCAGGTTGGCCTGTGGCCATGTCCGTGAGGCATTTTCTTACTTACTAATTGATGGAGGAGGGTTCACCCTCTTTTTTGGGGGAGGGGCAGGGGTGGCATCTCTGGGCAGGTGGTCCTGGGTTATATAAGAAAGGTAGCTAAGTAAGGCAGAGGGATCAAGCCAGTAAGCCGCGGTCTTCCCTAGTCTCTGCATCAGTTCGTGCCTCCAGGTTCCTGCCCTGCCCATCCCTTCATGATGGACTACGGGGTGCAAGATGAAGCAAACCCTTTCCTTTTCACATTACATCATGGTGTTCATCACAGTAACAGGAAAACAAATGAGGGTGGCTAGCATGGCCGTCACGGCCTCCGCTGTCCGGTGGGACCTACCCCTGCTGATCGGCTGTGTGTGGGGGGTGGTCTCTGTGGAGACGCTCCCTGCTTGGGCCAGTGAGGAGAATGGTAGTCAGCTTTTCTTCATGGCCATCCGACCACTTATTTGGGTTGAGACTTCTGGCTTTCCATTAGAATTTGGGAAGCCAAGACTCCAAAGGCGAGACCTCTATCTTGGGCCCAGCCTCAGTTCCTCTTCCTTGGAGGCCGTTAGTGGCGTAACTCAACTGGTTTACCAGTACTGAGTTTACAGTTTAGTTAAAGCTTCCCTGGCCAAGAGAGCAA
>NW_022196896.1:117273014-117274719 GCF_008632895.1 Mastomys coucha
CTGTGGGGAGGGTGGAAAAAAAGGCCCCAGGGAATTTATCCTTAACAAAGCACTCAGATAGGCAGAAAGCTGGGTGAAAGATTGTGCTGGGCAGAGGGGTAGCCAAGGCTTTCAGAGTCCTTGGATGACCACAGACAAATGAAGACTCTCTCCCACCAAGGGCACAGGCTAAGTGACACCCATATGCCATCCTGGCCAGGTTGGCCTGGCTGTGGGAATCCCTTCAGTCTCTGTCTTGGGATGTGTTTCTCCGTTTCAAAGTTTCAGGTCTTACTTTGAGGTCGTTGGTACAGGACCGTTTTTGTACAGAGTGATGGGGACCTACTTTCTTTAACATGTAGCTATCTAGCTCACTGAACACCATTTGTCAAAGAGGCCAAGTTTCCTCTAATGTCTGTGTCAGGCCCCTTGGCTGAAGGTCAGATGGTTGTAGCATGTAGCATTTTGGGTCCTCACTTTTATGCCATTGGTCTGTGCGTCTGTTTTTGTAAGCGCCATGATGTTTCAGTAATGGTGTCTGGCCTCCAGGCTGTTCTTGCTTCTCAGGGTCACTGCTGTGACTATTTGGGGTGCCTTGTGTTCCAGTGGGAATCGGGAGTGCTTTTCTGGTTCTGAGAAGGGATCTTGGTGGGGATTGCACTGAATCTGTAGATCTTCTTGAGCCACACATGGTTATTTTTAACAAGATTAATTCACCCGATCCATGAGCATGGGAGCTCTTTAACTTCTAGCATCTTCTTTAACTCATTTAATGTTTTATTTGCGTTCTTTTATTTATTATTATTGTGTGTATGTGCTTGTGTACTACAGCAAATGCACAGAGGCTGGAGAACAACTTTGGGGAGTTGGTTCTCTCCTTGCACCGTGGGTTCTGGGCATAGAACTCGCTGACCCATCTCACTCACTCCTTGGCATAGTTCTTGTGGATTTCCAGTAGTTACTGTGAGAGAACTGCCTGTCAAAGGTGAGCTGGGAGCCCTCCTCTCCTCATGGTGGCCAGGTGACCATTCTCCCTCCTGCTCCTCCTCTTCCTCTCCCTTCCTCCTCTTCTCTCTCATCCAGTGACCATGTGATCGCTCCCCTAGTGGCTGTGTAAGCACTCCTCACATCCTCTGACCCCCAAGTCCCTCCACCAATGAGTGACGCAGCCAGAGGACCTCGCCCAAGCTTGGTAGATGCTGGTGCTTCACTCTTGGGACTTCATTTACCTCTGGGCTAAATTACATATATTTTATTTACTTTACTCAGCCTCGGATATTTTGCCATGGAAACGCTAAATGAATGAATGAGTGGATGTAGCTTCGACATAGGCTTTCTAGATTTAGCAAACAAAAATACAGGATACTATGAATAAATTTCAGATTAATAATAATTAGTTTAAAGTATATCTCATTCAGAACAAGACATAAGTATGGCTACGTGACATTAAAACTGACATGGCTGTCCTGTGCTGTATGTCAGTTTTACTTCTTTCTCTGTTCTTTTGAGTAAGTTCTCCTGTGGGTGAATCTCAGCAAGATGCCTTCTGAGCTGGACAGGTTGTGTTTCTGCCTCCCCCTGCCCCCTGCTACATACTTTCCCAGGTGCCCTATCAAGTATGAGGAAGTAAAATGAGGCCCTCCCTGCTTGTAGCTCAGTCTTGGAGTGTGGTGTGTGTGTGCGTGTGCGTGTGCGTGTGCGTGTGCGTGTGTGTGCGTGTGCGTGT
>NW_022196896.1:117274981-117294981 GCF_008632895.1 Mastomys coucha
GAGGTTTTCTCATGCAGTGCTGATGGTGGAGGTTTTCTCACGCGGTGCTGGTGGTGGAGGTTTTCTCACGCGGTGCTCATGGTGGAGGTTTTCTCATGCGGTGCTCATGGTGGAGGTTTTCTCTGTAAACCTAGCTGGACACAGAAGACTTTGGTATGCAGGTTGTAAGAAATCTGGAGGAAAGATTATGCCGGGTTCTAAAATGAACTATTCTCATTTCATCATTAATTAGTCTTTAAAATTTTTTATTATTACTATTTTATTACTAGGCGTTATAAGGCTTTACTCAGCATCAGTATCTAGTGGTCTTACATAGCTTGAAGTGCTTTGCCAGCACAAGGCGCCCTTTGTGGAGGTATAGTTCTTCCTCTGAGGTTCCAATCAGAGCCCCTAAGGGGACTGACTCCTTTCCTTGGGCTCCCATCTGTCTGGTGCCGGACACCTTCCCTGCCACTGTTCCTTCCTCACGGCTCCCTATGGAGGACAGTGTCATTGTCAAGTAGGGGTGATATCTACTTATTGCTAAGCTCCAAGCTCTGGGGGTGTGGGCCTTCTTCTTGTTCTCTAGGAAATGGCCATGAGACCATCGGGGTGACAGACCCTTCAGTGTGCTGGCTTTGATGTGTGACAGACAGATGGAGAGGGTGCTGGAAGCCATGTAGTCACATAGTCAGTATTGAGAGTAGGCAATGTGGTGATCTCTCTCTCTTTGTCTTCCTCTCTCAATTGAACTGAACTGAGGAGAAGGTTGGTGGTGTCTATATATTAATCCTTGAATCTTTGTAACAACAGCTCACATAACTGATGTCACCAGTTTGCCACCAGGAAAACCTTCTGCTCTGAGATTCTCTTCTCCAAGTTCCAGTCATGAGAGGCTCTTACTACACTTGTTTGTGTTTTTAAATCATACCCCCTGTGGCAAATCCCAGTGGCGAGTGTTTGCTGTTTCTTTATTTCTGACAGTTGGGGTCTCAGTGGCTGGCTGTTTTGCAGAAGCAGCTCAGAGACTCATTCATGGGTCTCACTCAACCATCGCTCCTTGTCTTCCATCTTCATCATCCCTTTTAAAGCTTTATGTGTTTTCCTTGTGGATGTGTGATTTTTTTTTTTTAATCTAGATCCTTGACTTGAAGGCCCCTCTATTCACCCATTTGTCAATGGTTTGATATCTTCATGGGGCTAATGAGGAAGCCTTTGAATTTGCAATGGTCAGTGCACAGCATTGCTGGGAGCACAGTCAGCACTGTGCCAATGCTGGCTATGAAGGGGGCGGGGTGACGGCAAGGTGCCGTGCTTTGGACCTTAGCTCTTCAAGGGCTTCTCAAAGGCTGCTCCCCAGGCTGGCTGTGCTGGAAGGTGGTGGAACCTGAAGAATGTGGGGTCCAGTGGGAAGAAGTGAAGCCATGGCGACTTGCCTTCCAAGGAGAGTGTGACATGCTTCCTTTGCCTCCTGGCCATAAGATTATCAGCTTTGCTTTGGGCATCATCATGGACCCAAAAGCAATGTGATCGGGGACAGGAATCCAGCTATGCAAAGGACAGGCAGCATGAGGCTTGGGCTGATCTCTGGAGTCCTCATGCATTCAAAGATGGAGTACTGTGTGTTGGTCATAATTTTTCATAGTTTAGATATTTTCTATTTTAATTTGTAATTGATTTTATCATCATATTAATTCTATAAAATAATGGGTTTGATTCTGGTATTTTCATACACATACATCAGATCATATTTAGCTATTGTTTCCTTTTCCCCTTCTTCTTCCCAAGTAGTGAACCCCCCTTGCGCTCGTGTATGATAATTAGATATCATATACATCTAGATTCCACAGATGAGAAATGAGTATTTGTCCAGCCATTGTGACAATTCCTCAGGAATGTCAAGCTAGAACTACCGTCTGATTCATGTTGGATGTGCACCCGGAGAAATGTGGAGACCTCGAGCTTGTGCTCCACGATAGCCAAATCATGGAATTGTTAGGTGCCCACCAAAGAAAGGGAGAGCTATTTTACAAGAATGCAGAAACCTATGAGTCAGTTTGATTTTAAGTAAGAAACGTAAACGACTTCAAATTCTCCCTAAAACACGCACCAAGTTAGATAATGAAATTAATGGCGTTTGTGTACCTGTCAGTAACAGACACCCTGGGAGTGATGTGGGGTCCCTTTAAGCACCATGACCTTTCCCTTGCTGATAGTCTACACACAAGTCCTACATTACATTCATGAGTGCAGACACCCCGGACCCTAATTTTTATTCCTCATATTTCCCTCGTGTGGATTTTAATATCAGGCGATGTTATTGCTCTAAAACAAGAACAGATGAAATTCAAAGACAGAAAATGTGTTATTTCAGAAAGCAGTAAACATTTCGTGACTGACATGCCTCTCATAAATCTCTCCTGGTCGTCGGGGGTGGCGTGCTCCGTCCTGCCTCCTCCGTAATTGCATCCCTTTGTGGTCCTGCTATTAATTTTAAATTTTGTCTTCTCCTCACTAGACACTCAGGTTTATTGTGTAAGTCTGCTTTTATTTGCCATTTTTTATTGTATGTTTGTCTTCCCTGTGCTTTTGAATGTAACCTTTCTCCTAGCTTTCTTTGAGTTGATTCCAATTTATTCTATTTTTAAAGAAATCTGACCTTGGTTGGGTAACTTGTTCATTAATTTCCAATCTGTCATTTCTATAAATTCCTAGAGAACCATTCGACTGCCTCCCAGCTAATGGTTTTTTATCACTGTTTAAAGTATTTCTGTTCCCAGTATGATTTATTCTTTGACTCAGATATTTTCAAATTTATTTTCTCTTAATGGGTGGGCCTTCATGAACACAGCCAACTCTCATTCAGTTTCATTATGTGTCAATAATATGGTCTACATAATAATGTTCTTTGAAACTGGTTGAAATTTGCTTTATAGCCTAAGAGGGAAGCTCATAGATTTAGACATAAGGTTCCCTCATGTGTAGGATGTGAGGCCAGTTCCCAGCACCCTTATGGGGTGGCTTATAACTGCCTGGAACGCCAGCTCACATGGGAGGCAATCACATTCATGCACATGCATGCGTACACATGCATAAAAACTTAAATATAAATATATTCATAAATATCTATAAAGATCACACACATACACTTGAATTGTTGCAGGCTGTCTATCTGAGCTCATTAAATTATGCTTGCTAGTTATGTTCTGGTCCTTCCTTTGTTTTTATCTACTTTCTGGAGGGATGATATGCATTAATTAATATTGTTTACTACTTCCAAATTGTTGTGGGTTTGTCTGATCTTACTTCATATTGTGAGGCTGTTTCGGTAGACTTGTCTGTTTTTATCCTAGTGTGACAATTTCTATCCACAAAGACACAGTCTTGGCATTGTTGGCCTCCTGGTTCTTGGCCTTGCAGCCAAACTGCCTTTGATGTCCCTCTCCTTCTTTCCTCCACAGACTTTCTCCCTCCCACTGTAGGGACAGTCCTCTGCTGTCTCCCAAGCCTGGAACTTTCTTCTGCGTGCCCCATTGGTCAACCACCACTCCATTAACTTCACTCAGGCATCTTTTGTGCTGGGAACCCCTCCGAGGTCCTGGATGGGAGAGTCATGGTGTGGCTTGAATTTCTCCATTCTTGAGGTCAACTGATTCAAATCTATCTCTCCAATTAGATTGTCCAATTATATTGACCTAAAAGGCTTGAGGAGATTTGCATTTTAGAGATGACCATGGCTGGCTAGACTTGAGTGGACAGAAGGTCAGGGAGGGATGCAGGATGTCAGGGTCCAGTTAGGAGGGCTGTATTGGTCAGGAGAGAGCTACTGAAAGCTAGAGCTAGGAGAGTTGTGGGTAGATTCAGAAGCACCTGAGCAATGAGTGAAACTTTCAGTTCTGGCCAATGTGCTCTGTGCATGTGCTCGTGATCAACACAGACCACAGGGATGTGGCCCTGTGCTGCATTGTCTGCATTGTAGGGGACATTCAGGGAGGCCTTGGCAGAGCAGGTCTCAGAGTGCCCTGTGAGGGCCATGTCCTGATCTTAAGTGACACAGGAGGTAGAGCTGGGAAGCATTGGGAGGGCTGGGGTAGCTTCTACAGGACAAGTTACTGACAGCTGCACAGGAGCCCTCTGCACTCAAAGGCCTGGGTTTGGTCCAGGTCCTGGGGCCTGCGCATCTCCATTCATACACATCTCTAACACTGCTTTCCAGAGCTGGGCCTGGCTGCTGATGGGAGAGGCTCAGAAGATGTGGACACTACAGGCTGTGAGATCAACAAGGGCCACCCCTGGGGCACCAGCAAGGGTGTGAAACCTTTACCTGCTCTGGTTGGAGGCTTCTGGTTCAATTCAGTTGAGGTTCTAGGAGTTCTGATTGGAAACTGCCAGCCTAGGCAGCTGGAGGCAGCTTGTGCCAGTGGGGTACCCTGTGGGGCACCACAGTGTGTTTGGGGCTTTATCTAGATCTCACTGGTTAATCCTAAGGTGGAAGTGGAGCAAAATGGGAATGGCTGTCTGTCAGCTTGACACTCTGGGCCACAGCCTGACACTCTAGGCCGCAGTCTGACACTCTGGGCCGCAGCCTGACACTCTGGGCCACAGCCTGACACTCTGGGCCGCAGCCTGACACTCTGGGCCGCAGCACACACTAGTGGCACTCTTCCCTCAGTGGATGCCGATCATCCGCAGGGGAAAGGCAATGTGTTCATAAAGTAGACAGATGTGCCCACAGGAAGGGCAATGATGGAGAACACATACCCAAGCTTCTGTCTTGCCCTCCATTCTTTTTGCCTTGTGCATGAAGCACAAAAGTGTTCTTGCCCATTCACAGAGAAGGGAATTGAGGAATAGAGAACACTGACTTGAACTGACCCAGAATTGAAGACATCCACAACACATTGCATTTCTTCTGTTCCTAGGCTCCACAATCAGGGATTGTGTTTTCCAGAAACCCAGGGTAATAAACTGTGTTTGGAGGGCTGGTTCAATATACAAAAATCCATCAACATAATCCACCATATAAACAAACTGAAAGAGAAGAAAACCCACATGATCATCTCATTAAATGCTGAAAAAGCCATTGACCAAAATCCAGCACCCCTTCATGATAAAAGTCTTGGAGAGATCAGGGATACAGGTACATACTTGAACAACAATAAAGGCAATATATAGCAAACCAATAGCCAAAGAATTAAATGGAGAGAAACTTGAAAGGAATTCCACTAAAATCAGGGACAAGACAAGGTTGTCCACCTCTTCAATATAGTACTTGGAATTCTAGCCAGAATACAACAACTAAAGGAGTTCAAGGGTATACAAATTGTAAAGGAAGAAGTCAAAGTACTGCTATTTGCAGATAATATGATAGTATACATAAGTGACCCCAAAAATTTCACCAGAGAGCTCCTACAACTGATAAACACCTTCAGCAAAATGGCTGGATATAAAATTCACTCCTTTCTACAAAGGATAAACTGAAAAAGAAATTAGGGATACAACACCCTTCATAGTCTGCTCAAATAATATAAAATATCTTGGAGTAACTCTAGCCAAGCAAGTGAAAGGCCTATATGACAAGAACTTTAAGTTTCTGGAGAAAGAAACTGAGGAAGATATCAGAAGAGAAAGATCTCCCTTGCTCATGGATCAGTAGGATTAAAATAATAAAAATGGCCACCTTATCAAAGGCAATCTACAGATTCAATGCAATTCCCATCAAAATTCCAACACAGTTCTTTACAGACTTTAAATGAACAATTCTCAACTTCATAAGGAAAAACAAACAGACAAACAAACAACCAGGATAGCTAAAACAATCCTGTACAATAAAAGAACTTCTGGAGGAATCACCATCCCTGATCTCAAGCTGTACTCTAGAGCAATAGTAATAAAAACTGCACGGTATTGGTATAGAGAAAGACAGGTTGATCGATGGAGTTGAATCGAAGATCCTGAAATACACCTACACACCTATGGACACTTGATTTTTGACAAAGAAGCCAATGGAAAAAAGGAAAGCATCTTCAACAAATGGTACTGTTCTAACTGGATGTCTCCATATAGAAGAATGCAAATAGATCCATATTTACCACCCTGCACAAAACTCAAGTCCAAGTGGATCACAGACCTCAACATAAAACCAGATATGTTAAATCTAATAGAAAAGAGCATCTGGAATAGCAATGTCTTGGTACAGGAGACCACTTTCTGAACAGAACTCTGATAGCTCAGGCACTAAGACCACAGTGAATAAATGGGACCTCACTGAAACTGAAAAGCTTCAGTAAGGCAAAGGACACCATCAATAGGACAAAGTGTGAGCCTACAGAAGGGGAAAGACCTTCACCAACCCTACATCTGACAGAGGGCTAACTTCTAAAATATATAGAGAACTCAAGAAGTTAGACCTCAACAAACCAAATAACCCAGTTAAAATTTGGGGTACAGAGCTAAATAGAGAATTCTCAACAGAGGAATCTCTAATAGTCGAGGAGCACTTAAAGAAATGCTCAGTGCCATTTCTTTAGTCATCAGGGAAACGCAAATCAAAACACTTGGAGATTCCACCTTACATCAATCAAAATGGCTAAGATGGAAAACCGCAAGTGACAGAACGAGCTGGTAAGGTTGTGGAACGAGGGGAATAGTCGTACGTTGCTGGTGGGAGTGCAAACTTGTATAACCACCCTGGAAATTAATTTGGTGGTTTCTCGGAAAATTGGGAATATCTACCTGAAGACACAGCTATACCACTCCTGGGCATATACCCAAAAGATGCTCTACCATCCCACAAAGACACTTGCTCAACAAATAAAGCTTATAGCAGTTTTACTTGTAATAGTCAGAAACTGGAAAAAACCTAGATATCTCTCAAGTGAAGAATGGATATAGAAAATGTGGTTCATTTGCACAGTACTACTACTAGTATTTGGAATACCACTCAGCTATTAAAAATAAGGATATCATGAAATTTGCAGGCAAATGGGTGGAACTAGAAAATATCCTGAATGAGATAACCCAGACCCAAAAGGACATGAGCGGTATATCCTCCTGATAAGTGGGTATTAGGCATTAAGTACAGGATACCCACACTACATTCCACAGACCCAAAGAAGCTAAATAACAAGGAGGACCCAAGGGAGGATGCTTGAATCTCATTCAAAAGGGGAAATAAAATAGACATTGGAGGCAGATCGAGGGAGGGAACTAGGTGGGAGGTGGGGCAGGAAGGGTGTTATCCCTAGAAAATGCCAGAGGTCTGGGATAGGGGAGGCTTCAGGGAGTCCGTGAGGGCTATTCTAGCTGAGACTCCTAGCATTCGGGGATGTGGAGCCTGAAGTGGCCACCTCCTGTAGCCAGGCAGGATTCCTAGTGGAGAATAAGGACACCAACCAACCCACCCACAAAACCTTCCACCCAAAACTTGTCCTGCCCACAAGAAGTGCAGGGACAAAGATAGAGCAGAGATTGAGGGAATGGTCAACCAATGATTGGCCCAACTTGAGACCCATCACACAAGCAAGCTCCAATCCCTGACACTGTTAATGATACTCTGTTGCGCTTGCAGACAGGAGCCTAGCATAACTGTCCTCTGAGGGGCTCTATCCAGCAGCTGACTGAAACAGATGCAGATACCTACAGCCAAACACTAGACAGAGCTTTTGTGGAAGACTTGGGGGGGGGGAGAAGAATGAGGGACCCAGAGGGGATAGGGTCTCTATAAGAAGACCAACAGAGTCAACCAACCTGGACCCTTGGAGGCTCCCAGAGACTGAACCACTAACCAAAGAGCATACATGGGCTGGACCAAGGCCCCCCTCTGCATATGCAGCAGATTTGTAGCTTGGTTGTTATGCGGGATCCCCAAAAACCCTAACTTTGTTGTCTGCATGTGGATCCTAACTGGGATCTCCTAACTGGACTGCCTTTTCTGGCCTCAGTGGGAGAGGACATGCCTACTCCTGCAGTGACTTGAGGTGCTGGGGTGGGGGGTGCCCCAGAGGCCTCCCCCTCCTCAGAGGAGAAGGGGAGGAGCTGGGAGGAGGAGCTATGTGAGGGGAGACTGGGAGGAGAGGGGGGCTGTGATCAGGATGTAAAGTGAATAAATACATAAGTTAATGGGAAAAAAAAACCCATCCTGCTTGGGGAGAGGTGATCTGCAGGGACTGGAGGGCAGGAGTCTGATGAAGGGAAGGGTTCTTCAGGAAGTTTGATCAGAGCTTGTCAGACATTCAGCTTGCTCCAGATGCAAAACATCTGGAGTATGGAACTCTCACTGAAAGGCGAAGATGCAGCTGGGTGTTTGATCCCGGCACTTGGGAGGCAGAGGCAGGTGGATCTCTGAGTTCAAGGACAGCCTGTTTTACAGAGGAAGTTCTAAGACAGCCTGGGCTATACAGTGAAATCTTATCTCAAAAAGGGTGGGGGATGGAGATACTAAAGATATTTTCACAGAGCAGTAGTAAAAGAGACAAATAATCCCCAGTTCCTGTATCCAAGACTTTCATTGTTTCAAGCACATTTCTAGAAGTGTCTTTGCCTTGTTAAGATTGTGAAGTCCCCAGTTGCACCCACTGATGCCAGAGCAACCTCCTCCGCCCACCGGTGCATTGACATCAGGTGCAGCACTCTGGCCAGCTGTAATTTGCCTGACAAACCTGGCTCATGGTTGATGTCTATAAATTAACTTTTTTTCTTTTGTATGTGTATGTATGCGCATGGGAGGTGTATGTGTGTATGTGTTTTATGTGTGCGCACACACATATGTGTGCATGTAGAGGCCAGAGATGGAGCTTGAGCATCTCCATCGATCTCTCTCCATCCTTTTGTTTTGGTTTCCATGTTATTTTAACTTTACCTTATTTTTATTAATTCTTTGAGAACTTCACATTTATTTTAATCATATTCATCCCCACAACTCCTTCTAGACCTCCCTGATTTTATACCCATATACAACTTTGTCTCCTCACTTAAAACAAACAAAACCTACCGAGTGCCACGTGTGCTGTTGGGAGACTTCAGATGTCTGGTCTGGTTGATGTCAGTTATCAATAGCTCCTCAGTCAGGGGCGGGACTTTGCACGTCCCTTCCCCATTTATGCTGGAATTTTGCCTGCCTTGACTCTGTTCCTTGCATGTACTGTCACAATCTCGGTAAGTGTGTATATCCAGCTGCCCTTCTGTGTCTTGAAAAGAGTTTTGATGTCATCACCTCTGACTCTGGCTCTTACACTCTCTCTATCTCCTCTTCCTGAACCCCAGGGAGGAGGCGCTGTAATATTACTGTCCTGATTTAGGGCTGAGCACCCCATAGTCTCTTTCCCCACCTTATTTTATGTGACAGGGTCTCTCACTGACCCCGGAGTTGGCTTTTATTGAGAGCTGGGGGGTGTGAACTCAGGTGCCCATGATCATATAGCAAGTACCATAATAATGGAACTGTGCCCCACCCATGCAGCCCATGTAAAGTAGATCTCATTAATGCAAAGCCCTGTGCATGCACTCACACACGATGCTTTCTCATCACAGCGGCAGAGCTGTGCAGTAGACACACACTCTGTAGGATGGCTGATTTGACATGTCAGATGGACTAGGCCATAGGGTGCCCATATAACTAGCTAGGCCTTCTCTCCCATTGTCTCTGTAGGTGTTTCTGGAAAGGTGAGCATTTCTGTTGGCTGACTTAGTGGGGGCATTGTCCCATTCTGGAAGGCCGGGAGGGATCAAAAATCAGGGCGAGGCTGGCCGTTGTCTGCCTAGCTGGACACACAGTCAGCCCAGCACTTGTGGCTCTGAGAACCTCAGTCTCAGTCTGGAATTTGCATACTGGCTCTCTGATTCTTACACTTTTCAGTCCCATCGTTGGCCAGCAGACAGGGGATCATGGGACTTCTTGTCATCCATGATGGCTGGGACCAAATCTATCGTACGTACGTACATCCTATAATGTACAAAGCTTTTCACAGAAATCACCCTTTGCTCCACACCCAGAGTAACACTGTAGTTACTCTCAGCCCAGGAAATGCAGCGGGGGATGACTAAGAGCCGCAGGAACAAACTCACACGCAGTACCAAACGAGCTGAGCTGCTGTAGAGACACTGTGCTGGCATTTATCCCTCTGCTAGGCTTTTTCCCACATGCACGTGCTGGTGATTAAAGAAGGAAGGGTTTGAAGAGGACTCGGTTTCCATAAACAGTTGCCTTGATGTGCTGGAACCTGAGCAAACTGGGGACAGTGCCCTGGAACCCTCTTTAATCTGTCTTGTGATCTCATTTCCACATGGACTGAGGACCATGTTCATGTGACCTTAGAGAGAACTGGGCCTGGAGCCTGAAGATATCAGTTTCTATCCAGGAAACAGAACAGCCTCCAGGCTAGACATGAGATCTGTTGTCGATTCTGTACGTTGGATTCTAGAGAGTAGAATTTTGGTGCCCGAAGCCCCTGCTTCTAGAGGCGGGCACCGTAGTTCCTTGGGGGCAAAACCTTCTGACTACCCCATGAGAACATGGTGAAATTACAATAAGGATTCTACAAACACCGAATTCCCTAGCCATAATATCACGAGGAGCTTCTGAAGAAGCAGTTCTTGGGGTTAATCAGCCGCGTGAGTGGACGTGGCTAACATTCGGGACTCACAGCTGAAGGTTTTTCTGGAAACAGGCCCCCCTGGGGCTGGGTGGAGGAGAGGACCTACAGACAACTTGCTTGTACTAGTGACACACTGGTGTTCCAGGATCTGCATGTGTTTAGCTAAGCATCCATGGTGAGTAAAGACTTGTGAATCACCCACGACAGAAGCCTTCCCCTGGGCAGTTTGTAAACAGTATCAGTTCCCAGCACCTCGCTGGGCTCTTGGGCAGCTGTGCTGTGAGCCGTGTGGTAATCAGTGTTGCTAATCTCACAGTCCAGAGGCCCTGGGTGTCAGGCATGCAGAGGGCTTGGTGGCTGCAAAGTGATGTAGCCTAGCATGGTTCTATTTCTTATGACTTATTGACTAGGAAGTCAGAGAGCTCACCTTAATTTTTCAGTAGGCTGGAGCATGGGCAGATCATCAGTACACTGCTGTGGGGTAGAGTGAAACTTTTAGAATCACTTAGATCCAGATTTGAGCAGAGAAATCCCCACTGTGAGACCCAGAGAGGGGGTGAGACCTGTGTCTCCGCTCCAGCTGCTGCCAGGTGGAGAGAGTAATTCCTACCCTTCAGAGTTAGCTCCAGAACGGACAGACATGCTACAACTTTGAACGCTGTCATAAGAGGAAAGCTGGCTCACTCACCTAATTCCTAGGCATCCATATCACAACGTGGGCTGTCTCCTGATTCCTTGCCTGGCCACTCAGTTTACTCTTCAGATATAAAACCCTTGAGCCCAGGCATGGCCCACTGTCTCTTCTTTGGGGGAGCTGATTTAAGGGGTGGCACTAAGTATGACTGAGAGGCGGTGGGAGGAATAAGGTGGACATGCAGAAGTATTGGAGATTCATGTTGCCTGCAAATGGGCTACCCGAGGCTGGGCGACTGCTTAAGACCATCCAGGCTCTGAACCCATGCCACTAGCTTTCTCTTTGGGGCTGGGATCTAACAGCTTGGAAGTCATTCCAGTTTGGGGAACTCTTGGTGTTTGCAGTCGTGGATCGCACCGTGGCTAGAATGCTGGATTGTTTTCAGGCACGGAATCCATCATGGCACAGGCACTGGCTGCCTTTTTACAGAAAGAATAGAGGACCCCATTCTTCAGGTGTGTAAGGGGCCCTGCCACACGCCAGCGAGTTACAGAGCCAGAGTTTAACCAGCCCAGGGAGTACTCAAGCTCAAGCATGATCACTTACCAGCAGTAAGGGTCCTAAGTCCCAACCTCAGAACACTTGGCCTTCCGCTGGCCACACTGTAGACATGATACCTTTCCATGAGATGTGCTGGTACCCAAGCGATATGATGTTGGTGAGGGTGTGTGTGTGTGTGGGGGGAGCTGAACTGACCCTCAAAGGTGTAGGCACAGGAGTTTGACAGGCTCCTCCCAGACCAGCATCAATAATGCTGAGAGCCCTAGGTGCTCAGTCAGAGAAGAGCCCCAAGTGGTCAGAGCAGTGCTCCTGGGTAAAGAGTGGGAGTCAAGTTTCCTTACTACATATGAATCCAGATCCCCAATAAGTCTTTCCTATCACTTGTAGCAGAGACAATGCTCCCACTGCCAGATATTTGCAACTTCTCTATGGATCTAGCGGGGAGGGATGGGAAGGGTATTGGTTTCTGGTACGTGTACTATGTGCGATATGTGTGGCATAGTCTGTAGGACATGTGTCGCGTGTGATATAGGGTATGGAGTGTGGCATGTGGTTACATGACGTGTATGTGCATGGTGTGTTTCTGATGCATATTATTTGTGTGGCGTGTATGTAGTATGTGGTCTGTGTAGGTTTGTGGTGTGGGTGTTACACGCATGGGTGTATGGTTTGTTTGTGGCATATATGATATGCGTGTGGTGTGTGGCGTTGATGTGAGTTTGTGGTTGACTGTGTGTGGACTGTGCATGATTTGTCTGTAGCGTGGGTATAGTTTGTGTGCTGTGTAGCATGCGCTGTGGATGTGTGAGTTTGTGCTGTGCTGTCTTGTGTATATGGGGACTCCATGTCACTCGAGCTCCACAGCCTGGTGACAGCTGTAGTTGATGTGCCTAGGCAGACATAGATATTTTGCTCTCAACTATGACATTATTTTACTTCACGTAGATGTCTCTCCTCCCTGGTGTACTACAAAGAGAAACTATAATTTGCTTGTCCAGGGGAAAGGCTGGCTGCTTCCTAGTTTGGGTGTTCTTGACTCTGCCTCCTTGACTGATGCTTGCACTCGTGGCCTTTCCCAGATCAGCCAGTTCTCCCTCCTTAGCTTCCGCGAACACGGATTCAGCTTACTTTTGTGAATATTTCCATATATACCACTCAATCAGTATTTCAGATATTGGCAAAGACTAATATTACTTGTTTCTTAGGTCTGATATTTCCCCATCCTGCCACCTTTCTAACTACCCCACCTCAGATTCCTGTGTTCTGAATTTTCACCTCTGTCCACAGAAAATGTAGTGATATAGAATGCAGGCACATCTCTGTCCAAGTTGCTTAGGGGAGGATAAAAACCACACCAGAGTCTTGGCTCCGATCTTCAGCTCTGACCTGCCACTAGCCTTGGGAATTTCGATACCACAGCAACCAGGCCTCCAGAGAAGTCACCTTCAGAGAAGTCAACACCACCCTCTGACCTCAGCAGATCCTGGGCTCCTCGTCTTCTCTCTCCTGTCAGCCTCCGGGACTCATGGGATACTGCTTCAGTATCCCAAGGCCAGTCCATCCTTTCAGACCAGGATCTATCGCCAGAGCTCAAATCCCCCCTTGCGGGTTTCATGGACTGTCTTAGAAAATACTTCCAAGCACAAGCCTGACTGCCCTTGACCTTGAGATAGGCTGCAACCGTTTAAAATTCACAGAGGCTCCTCAGACATCCACTCCCCCTGCCCCTGCCCCCGGGACCGTATTGAGCTCGATGTCTATGTGTATGCATGGATGTGTCTATCTCATGGAATATGTCCATTTGGAATATAGACGGGTATATTTTAAAGATCTTACCCCACAGCACAGTTGAGTTACACAGTTGACTTTTCATGTTGATTTGACTTAGTGGGAGTGGGAAGCACATGCATGGGAACCGTATGTGCCGGAGGCAGGCTGAAAGCAGGCATGGTGGGAAGACCTTGGCGTGGGTGAACAGGGAGGATGGGTCAGATATCTGGAGTCATGTGAACTGAGGGTCCTGATGGGACTATAAGCTTGGGTTTAACACACAGGCCTGTCTCTTCCTTCCTCTGTAGACACTCAGGGCAACCTGCCTCTTGTGGGCCACCTTCTATCCTGGGTATGCAGCTCTCCCTCTGACCTGCTGTGGAGATGGGCGTTTTGGTGAACCTGTGAAGCCTGAACAGTATGGGGGGGGGTTTTGCAGAATGGGATTTTCTCAAAGTGGGGCTGCTGGGAGATGACACAATTGCAAAATACATCTTGTGACCTGGATGTAGGCTTGGTAGAAATTATCCTCCTTTCTTCTGCCCTTCCGGTTCCTCCCGGCTCTAGTTTTGACCTGGAAAGCATCAGCATTACTCTTGAGTAAATTTTTTTGGGGGGAAGGGAGTGGGGTGGGTCACAAAAAGAAAGCTCTGATGTAGAAATTGAAATTTCATAGTCCAAAAGGCCAGGATGGTGGCAGAGGTCAATAGGCAGCCTGTTCCCCCACCCCCTAGTGAGTCAGAGGCAATGTTGCTCCTGTGGGCGTCAGAGGCTCACACACTAGGAAGGCTTGCTTGCTGTCTGTGTCTCCTGGGCCCCCCGAACACACTCAAGTCTTTCATTTGGGAGGTAGGAGGATGTTCATCTTGTGAATGCATAGGCACAATGCAATTTGCTTTCTAAACAGATGTCTCTGGGGCAGGGGTGGTGTGGGATGGGAGTTGGGTGGGGGAGCTCAGCTAACTGCCTAGAAGTTGCCTGAAGAATTTATGAGGCTTTTGACTGGGAACTTGGGGGGGGGTGTTCACAGAATTCACTTTAATTGAAACACACCAAATTTGGGCACTCAAGTTATGTAACCAAAGAGTGTCCAGTCCCCATCTAGAAGGTGAGTTTCTGTTTCCCATCTATTTGTGGGGATTTCTCAGTCTGCTTTTCTGAAATGACCAAGGAGGAAAGAACTGGGGCTGATCTCCTCAGGCCCACAGGCCCCTCTGTGGAGTCCGAACTCCATCCACACATGTGAACCCAAGGACATATTCTGTCTGTCATTCACCTGCTGGTTCTCACACGGGGGTTTGTGTCTTGC
Source organism: Mastomys coucha (assembly GCF_008632895.1). Classification (NCBI taxonomy): domain Eukaryota; kingdom Metazoa; phylum Chordata; class Mammalia; order Rodentia; family Muridae; genus Mastomys; species Mastomys coucha. The sequence goes on from NW_022196896.1 coordinate 117,289,830, forward strand.
TTGGAGCCCACAGGTGTAAAAGGTGTCCAAGGGCCAACAGTAGCATGGACATCGATGGAGGCAGCCGATGGGCTTGCTTCTTAGGTTAACCATGGTCTATGTGTGTGAACCATCTTCCCTCCCTCAGGTAAACCAAAAGTAACCCAGAGGGATGTTTAAGTTGGCATAGGTTGCTCTTTCCTCTAGGCATTTCCACTGCCTGCCTTGTTCCCCTGTAGAAACCAGGTCTGTGCGTCATCCTCTCAGATCTCTGTTACTGCTATCCAAATGGATGTAACCAAAGAAGGCGTGACCTGAATGTTGCCCTCAGTAAGAGCTATACCTGTTTAGATCCTTCTAGAAGGCAGAGCAGCTGGATTAGGAAGTTTGCTGGGACAGAAAAGGGCCAAGATGCTGTGGGTGCCATCAAAGGCCTGATTAGCCTCTCTGCTGGCTGCATGCAGGTAAGCTAGCAGAGAGCTTCTTACAGAGAAAGCTGTGTAACGAGGGATCCACAGTTCTCATCCATCTGACTCCAGTGGGTGCTGTGAGCCTCCGTGGGTTCATTGTTCCCTTGATGTCAGTCTCCCAATCTAAGTGAATGACCCAGATTTCTGGCCCCTCCTCTGCTTCTGTGTTCCCATTCTGTGGCACTTCAGAGCTGGCATTCCCAGCACCCCAAAGGAGGAAGCAAGCTGAAGGCCAACGAAGCCAGCCAGAGGCTGACTCCAAACACTATTGGAAGGCAAGCCTTGGGATGCGCTATAGCCTCACTTTTTGGTATCCCCCTGTGTGACACTTTCACTTGGGTGGGTGGGGAGGGTTAGGTGCCACTGACTTCTGACTAACAGCGGCTAGCACTAGAGATGGACTACCCTTCTCTTTTGCTTCGTTTCATGAGACCCTGTCTCAGCTGAATGGTGGGAAAGGCACCTTGCTGGTTTGGAAGTGACAAGCCATCATGCTGTGACATGCTCACTTGAGGCAGAGTGGGAAGATCGGTCGAAGCCCAGGGCCTTCATTAGGACCCCTAAGCCAAGGATGCTGATGAGGGAAAACAGAGTCTTACTGTATGACACTCTTTTCATGGGTCTGCACTCCCTGATGGAGACTGTCCCTGTGCAGCAGGGCCCCTCTCTTTGGTTTATTGTCAGGTAGCTCGTGCTACTCTTAATTAAAAAGATTTTGCTTAATTTCCTGCCTCAATGAAGATAATGCATGGACATAAGACCCCAAGAATGATGGCTGCTATAGACCACCTACCCCAAAAGACTGGTTCTCATAGGGGCCAGGAGTTTGGACCAAGGTGGGCAGCTCACAGGGCAATGATGACTGCTAGTTCATTACACAGTTCCTGAATGCAGAGAGTAACCATAGAGAACCCAGGCTGTAGGGGGTATTACAGAGCAGTCTGAGGGCTTCATATCACCAGCAGCTCAGAGGCATAGAAAAGACACCAAAGGGCTATTTGCAGGGACTGCCAAAAGGTCCCTGGACACCAAGGACAAAGGATTAGGACAAGAAGATGCAGTTGCATGAAGTTGGGTAGTCATGCCTGGTGACTGGTTGATACTTTGAGGCCCCAGGGCTGCCCACAAAACTAAGTGGAGACTAGGAATAGGTGTTTTGAAGAGGGGAGTCTCATATTTTACTATCTTACAGGTGACAGCTGAAGATGTCCCTCAAGCCAAGGAGGGTAAGGCCAACTGTGGAAAAGTCTGCTAATGCTTGGCCATAGCACACATTGAAAGAGATGAGGGGACCTGCATGTTCTGGTAAACTCTGCAAGAGACTGAATTATGGGAGAACAACTTAGCTAAGTGCCTCCCAGGGCCTGCTAGGATCTCAGAGTCTGCTCAGAGTCTGGAAGTGCTCGTGGTGTGGGAAAGACAGGAGACATGCTGTCCAACAAATCTTTGCTTTCATGATCAGAGCATTTTAGACGGGCCAACTCATGTATGTGAGTAGGCCCCGTGTCTTAGAACTCAGCTTGGCACCTGAATGCCATGGGTCCCTGAGTGTCTTCGGTAGGTTTGGCTCTAGCTGGCATTGTGTCTCTATAAACCCTTTAATGTCTGGTCTCAACCTTCCACGCAGATGCTCTACAAGAGCAAGCCACCAGGCTGGGGCCTTACTTGTCTCGCACGAAGCTTCCAAATGTATGTTAGAAGATTAACAGAAAAATAAATAAAGCCCAAAGGCTCTTGTGCAATTTACAACTCTCAAAGTCCTTTTAATATTTTTCTTTTTTTCATGAATAAGTCCCCTCCATCACAGGTTTCTAGGTGCTCTCTGACCTGGGAGCAGTGGGCCTGATGTAGTCCAAGACAGGAAAGGCGAGGTTCTAACAGGATTGGCCAGGGTGTTAGCAGCAGGAGAGGGCAGGTCTGGCTTGAAGCCAAGTCTGTGCTGGGGTTACTTGCTGGTGGTGGCTTGGCTCTCTGTGGCCTGCGGGAAACGGGTGCAGAGGCCCCTCGCTTTCCCAGCACAGACTTTGGGAGCTGCTCCAAGCCTTTGGTCCTGATGATTGTCATGTGCGCATCCAACAGTTGCGTGTGGATGTAAGTGGATATGACTCCGGCCAGCGCTTGACTGAGAGGCTGAATGATCTGCAGCTGGTGCTGGTGCAGCTGCCTTTGAAAGGTCTCCGCCTTCAGAGGGCTGACCTCCCACAGAAGAGGGGCAGCCGTGAAACTTGGGGTGACAGCACTACCCGAGGGGGTGATGGGGATCGTGCTTCCCCACACGCCCCAACCCCCAGTGGCTTGTGTGTGGTAGGTAGTGCCATGTGTCACATCTGCTGAGCCAAGGCTGGATCATTAGGGGTTCCCAGATCTACCAGGTGACATTTGACACATGTGGGGTCCATGTCTTGGCTCTGTGTTCTTGGCAGAGCTCTCTTCTGGCAGAGGGGGAGGTGCTGTCTGGTTAGGCACCAGGCCAGAGCCAGGGGCACCTGTCCTTCATGTTGCCTCCACCTTGGGTGGACACATATACATCTGAGAAATGGAGATTCCCATCCAGAAGCCCAGGAGTCATCCATCGGGAGAAACTGAGGCATGGATCCATCAGCACCTGCCTCTGCAGGCTGCCCTTGGGGGGCAGAGCATGCCACACAGCAGTGCTAGCAGGCTGATTACCACATCTGGTATGTATCCGTGTGAGACACAGAGTCCCGTGTCTCGAAGCCGAGGGAAGTATTTAACCATGCACATCACAAACAACCCACAGACGGTCGGCTTTGGTGGTTGGAGGGGGCTCAGCAGGCCAAGTGGTGTCTTACAGAGAGGCAAGGACGATCAAGAGGATGGGAGCAAATGCAGGGCCCAGCTGCTTAAGTGGGGAAAGCTTCAGTCACCCCCCACCAACTGGGAAAGCCCTTTGGGCTCTTTGGAGAGAAACCAGGAGTGTGCCAGGAGCCCAAAGCTCTCCCCTCTGAGGTTCAGATCCCCGCAGGTGATCTCACTCCAGGTAGATCTTCTTGTTTTCTGTTAGCGGGATGAGATTATAGACACACCCTGGTGACACCTCCCAGCTCAGCTCGATACCCCACTTTCACAGCCTCCAGCACTGGTTTTATTAGGTCATATGTTTTTTGGAGACAGGATCTTGCTGTGCAGCCTTAGGCTACCCTTGAACTCACAATGTGGCCTTAAGGTGGTCTCAAGCTCTGGGCAAATGCTCTTGTCTCAGCCTACAGAATACTCAAATGATAGACACCAGCTGGGACACTTGGCTCCGCCCTTTTCAGAGTGAGATTTCTTGGCCCACCTCCATCTCAAGGCACCTGTGTGTAAAAGACCATGGTCAACGTTTACAAGGGACCAGATAACCTTTCACATCAGATGTTGAAGAGCTTTGTGATATGGGAGAGAAAATTCAGCATTTTTATTTTATTTTATTTTATAGAAAGAAGGAAAGCAGAAAGAATTAAAAGTAATCTGGAGTTTTCATGGAAGGAAGTGGAAATGTCGTGCACCTGACTAGTGCCTACTTTCCCTGGCTACTGTGTAGCACCTTGGAAATGTTCCTGCACTGCTCTGGCTTCCTCAGGACACGTGACTGCCAAACTTTCAGAGTTCCTTTGCAAACTAGGGCAGAGAAGTAAACTTAAAATCTAGAATGTTCAATGTCGTGAGAATCGGGGGAAGGCTGCCATGGTGCACACATACAAGTCAGAGGACCCGTGTGGGAGTCAGTTTCTTCTTCCACTGTCTGGGACCTGGGCTCAAACTCAAATTGTCAGGCTTCGTGACAAGCTCCTTCACCCACTAAGTTATTTGGCAGCTCAAAACTTAAATATTTTTTAAAAACTATTTTATTTTATGTGTATGAATATTTTGCTTACAAGTATGGCCCCTTACTATACTGATGCAATACCTATGCCATACCAGCGGAGGGCATCGGATCCCTTGGAACAAGAGTTAAAGACATTTGTGAACCTCTCTGAAGGCTCTGAGAACTGAGACCAGAGCCTCTGAAAGAGCAGCCAGTGCTCTTAACTGCTGAGCCGGCTCCCTGGGCCAGATTCACATATGTTAAATGAGAGTTGAATGGAGGGTATATCAAGAGGTTGCATGTTTCCAGAAACTTCTATCAACCCATCCAATGCATGTCCCCTGACATTTTGATTTCTGGTATGTTAAAGTCTGGACTATTCCTGTCTACCTCGAAGCTGTGAGACCACGAGAGGAAGAAGGGCGTGTATTGTCCTGCAGAGTCTCCAGGTCTCTCCAGCGATGCCCACGGTGATTTCTTTGTTCCATTTTACCTAACAGATCTAGCCTTAGACAGCACTGTCCTGAGGTGAGTGTTGAGGAAGATCACAGACGGCTTCCGGCAACCAACCCTTGGGTCACCTTCTAGACACTCCCGTCCCAGCCAAAGTTTCCAAAGAGCCAAGAAGTAGGGCTTCTTCTGGGATCTTCTCCATGTCAACAGGACACATCGTACTAAGCGCCAAGCAGAAAGGTGAATAGAGTTTCCTACACACAGAACCAGGTCAGGAAAGTTTCAGAAAACAAACACACACACATGGGATACCTCAGTCGTAATGAATTCACCTCAAATCCTTTGCCTTCTATTCCTACGCAATACCGAGGTCCAGTCTGGAAAAAAAAATCAAATGGGCATGTTGAAGATATCAACCAGTAGGAGACAGCTTTGGGGGAAG
>NW_022196896.1:117299981-117310796 GCF_008632895.1 Mastomys coucha
TTCTGGCCTGAACACTGACCAAGGTGGCAGCTTCAGTCACACCCTGAGAGCCTCAACACCTGCCTTTCCACTCCAGACTGGTTCCTTGAGGCTTTGAACCCCTGTCAGAGATTCATAATATGTGAAGGGTATTTGAACCAATACATGGACTTAATGGATAAAGTTTCCTTTAAGCATAAGCATCTTCAATCATTTAAAATAGTGGACTGGTCAAGGCCTTCAATGACCTTCGGAAGGAGGGAAGAGTAACTACTTACTTCACCCTGGGAATTGAGGGGGTGGGGCAGGGAGGAGGATTGAGCTGGTGGGGAGAGGAAGAGAGGGAAGAGGGAGGCTGGCCAGCAGCCATGTGTGAGGCATTAAGCCTGATTGCCCTAGGTCCGAAAAACCAGCGGGCAGAGCTATGCCTCTCGAACGTCCCACACAGTAGCCTTGAACCAGCTCAGAGGTTCACATGGGGTCTCTAACTCAGTCTGAGGGGTAAGAGAGCTTCTGCAATGCCCTCCCCCAAAGTAGCCCTTGAACCTGCCCACATGCAGATGTCCAGGCCACCTTCCCCTCAACACTGTGACTGACAACTCAAAACACCTCCTGAGGCTGCACTTGAGGATGCTGTCCAAAGAACTACACCCACTCTCCACTGCTGAGTCACAGATAAGCCTGCTTTCAATTAATTAATTACTGTGTGGGGGTGTCTGTCTCTCTGTGTGTGTCTGTTTGTGTTCATGCCACAGCAGGTATGTGGAGGTCATAGGACAGTGTTTCTCAACCTGGGGGTTGCCATCCCCCCTGGGGATGGAAGGACCCTTCGCAGAGGTCGCCTCAGACCATCGGGAAACCCAGACATTTACGTTATAATTTATAATAGTTAGGAAGCAGCAACAACAATGACTTCATGGTTTGGGGGTCACCACGACATGAGGATGACTTTCGGGAATCGGTCCTGGTCTTCTACAAGGCTTCATCATCTGGCTTTATCAAAATGTGTGATTGAATCCTATGTGCTTAGGCATTTTAATTACTTTTGGTGTTAAAAGAAAAAAGCATTCCCGAGTCTCTCTCTCTGTCTCTCTGTCTCTGTCTCTGTCTCTGTCTCTGTCTCTCTCTCTCTCTCTCTCTCTCTCTCTCACACACACACACACACACACACACACACATACACACCTGCCACTGTCACTGCTGTCACCAGAGGATAATAGCAGCCCATTCAAGACTTATCTTATCTGGACTGGCCTTCTTACCTGTCCAGGCTTCTCTGTACACTCACCCTTAACCTTCAGTGCTGTCTTCTGAGACTTTACTTCTCAATTAAAACATAAGGTGGGCTGCGTATGGTGGGTGGTATGTCACCTTTCACCTCGGCTCCTGGGAAACAGATCTCTCAGTGTGGAAAACAGTTTACATGATCAGAATAACAAACAGCAAACTGGATCTCACCAGGAGCTGTGAATGGACTCCACTTGGCACACAGTAGTTAGAGACCGTGCGTGGGTCAGGGAGACTCTCTTCCACTGCAGAGTCAGTGGATGGTTCACTTAGAGGCACATGGAAAGCAGGGCTGAGATGTAGCTCAGCTGGTAGCGTGCTTGCTTAACATGCACGGAACCTGGGTTCAGCCAGCACTGAATGAAATGGGTCTTCGTGACCCCACAGTCCCTTACCACTGATAGCTGTCTTGAGTTTTCCCAGCTCTTGGCTAAATCAAATTTAGAGTTTGTTATTCTGATCACATAGCTATTTTCTACAATCAGAGCTTCTATGATACCAAAACCACATCTCTCTTTCTGGTTGATATTTTTTTTTTGTACTCTCTGAAGTTAATTGCCATCTCACGGTCTATAAAATTTGTTTATTTTTCTGTTTGCCTGTGTTAAATTCAGCCTCAGGCTTTGGTACAATCTCTAACCCCGTTCCTTCCATGTGTCAGTCATGTCTAACTCCTCCATGACTGAATTCACCCAATTGGAGCAGCGTGGAACTGTGAGGGGTCACCCTCCAGGGAACGAAGACTCTCACCACCTAGGAGAGAAGAGAAACACAGTACATACCACAAAGCTAACAGGAATCTCAATCTGCAAATAAAAATAAAGGAAAGGGACAGGCTTGCCCACTGGTGACGTGTCACCTGCCCTCAGTATAGGCCTCAGGGTTGGCGCAGCACAGGTGGAGTAGACTGGATTTAAAGACTTTGGATGTCAGAGCATCCATCATGGAGGTCAGACCGGGGCTGTGCAGAAGAAGCTCATGAGCCCAGGTCCAGAGACGCATGAAAGCCAGCAGAGACCAACTCTTTAGAAAAAGCGCAGGAGAGGAATGGACACTTGGGTTTGCATGGGGTGACGGAGAGCCTTGGCCTGGCTCTTTTTGGTCTTTGTTTTAACCATTATATGGATGTGGCTGACTTGTCATTGCCTAATGTCACAGTAAAGGTGCATGAAGATGGAGGTGCCTGTCAAGGGGTGCACACTTTGGCAGGTGGAATAGATGTGGCTGGCCCTGTAGGAGGCAGGTGCTGCGTGGAGCTGTGGTATGCTAGTTGGATTTGTTGTTGTTTGTTTGTTTGTTTTTAATTTGACATAAGCTGGGGCTACCTGGGAGAGGGAGCTAAAACTGAAAAAAACAGAAACAAAAACCAAAAAGTCTCCATCAGATTGCCCTGTAAGCAAGTCTGTGGGGAGAATATTTTTAAAATCGTGATTGGTGAGGGAGGGTCAGTCCCATAAGTGTGTTGCTATCCATAGGTGAATGCTCCTGGGGTCTATAAAAAAAAAAGGTAGCTGAGCAAGCCATGGGGAGCAAGCCAGTAAGCAGCACTCCTCCAAGGCCTCTGCATCAGCTCCTGCCTCCAGGTTCCTGCCTGGAGTTCCCGCCCTGCCTTTCCTTCATAACGTACTGCGATTGGGACACATAAAGCAAATAAACCCTTTCTACCCTAAGCTGTTTTCAGTTATGGTGTTGAATCCAAACTAAGACCTATGGGATAGGGAGGTTAGGCTCGGAGGGAAGATCCAAGCAGCCAGGGAGGGAGGCTGTGTGCTCTCTGTCAAAAGCACAGATGCTTCATGATCAGAGCCTGTTACGTCTCACACACGAAGAGCAGCCCCGAGCAGCGTGTGTTCTCAAGTGTCATTGGATTTAATACTTCGTTACCCATGGCATGTCGCTGTGCGTGGCTGCGCAGGCGGCTTTCCAGCGTCCTCAGGAAACAAGTCAATCTTGAAGTATTTGTTGATGAGTAGATTTTATTTTTAGCCGAAGCCTTGGCCCAGAAGGAGGCCACATGCGGGAGATTAAGGATTAACGGGAGCCATCTCAGCAGACAGCTGCGGAAAATAATTATGAATGCTGACGGGAACCCCGGGGGAGCTGGGAATGGGGCTTTCCCTGGAAAGACTTGACCGAGGGCGAAGCTCTTTGGTGGCAATCCTTTGAAAGGGACAAATGTGTCCTTCCACTTCCTGTCCTCTGGCCAGCTCAGCTGCCACCTCCAGAGTCACCCGTCTCTGGCCCTCAGGATCCCATTCTCAGAAGTTAAGTTCTGAAAAGTTTTTCCCCCCTGCTCTGACAAGACACCCATCACATGGGCTGAAGTCTTTCTAGAAGAGGACCCAACAGGAGGGCTTAGGCTGTCTGTAGGACATCAGATGTACCTTCGCTGGCCTCTCTGGGCCTGGTACACTTGGGGGTTAGATTTTTTTCCCCAGCACCTGTGGGGAAAGAAGCCTGCTAACCCTTAAAGTCAAAGAGCAACGTGTGGGAGTTGCTCCTCTCCCGTCACCATGTGGTTTCATGGAGTTGACTTAGGTGGACAGGCTGGCCTTTGACTCCTTACCCTGGCTCCATCCTTGTCATGATTGTTTTGGATGTGATTTTAATACATCCATGTATTCACTCTACTTGGCCAGGTGTGGCTAGCAGGGCCCCAAGGAACCCACTCACTATAAGCTGCAGGCTTCACATGCCCAATTAACTTTGGTCCTGACTCAAGTCTGAGATCAGAGGTTCAATGCCACGAGTGTCTATATCAGAACATCAGGGCACATGTTTCTATTTTTCCAAAGTATAAATTTACCAGCTACATGGATTATAATTCATCACATAGCTCCATCTTTCCCTGATAGCTGCTGATTGGCAACCACAGGCTGTATCCCAATCTTTATATGCATATTAGCCCTTGAATGACACTCATTAGCTCATAGATGCAGACACATATTTATCTGTATGTGCACATGTATGTGGGTCATAGAGTGACTTTATAGACCTCAAAGAGTTGAAAGAGACATCACTAGATTGAGAGGTAGAGAGTTAGCGATGGGCATCAGCTCTGGTGGCTATCAGATTGGATATTAATGAACTCAGTTGGTGAGGTCCTGGAGGTATCAGGAGCCAGCCTCAGAGGGCAGAAATATGGGTGTCCATCGGGAGAAGTGAAGGAACCAGTCTTGGCAGAAAGATGGATGGATGGATGGATGGATGACTGGAGGGATTGATGGGTGGATGACTGGATGGATGGATGAATAGGAAGGCAGTTTGAGTGGGTCAGATCAAGTAGTGGGTATCATACTGAGCTGAAGACCTGGGGACAATTGATTGTTTTGTAAGTGTTGGTTCCTTGCCTTCCATGTCAACTGTTGGACGGCTGATTGGTCAGGCCATCAACACCACAGAGAGGGTTAGATGTTCTTCTTTTTTACAGGGTCCAGGTGAAGGTGTTACATGCTCTGTTGGACCTGTGTGTTTGATAACACGCCTTTTCACATTTATTTTGTGTGTGTTCCTCTATGCATGAGTGTTTGCTCGTGTGTGCCACGGCATAGGTGTCTGTGGAGGTCAGAGAACAGCTTGTGGGAATCAGTTCTCTCCTTCCATGATGTGGGGTCCAGGGACTGGACTCAGGTCCTCAGGTTGGCAGTAAACACCTCTAACCTCTGAGCCATCTTATAGGCTGTATCTTGGTCTTCTTGGCTTGGTTTCCATATACCCAAGTGTCCACATGTTCCCAAGTTCTCCTTTGGTGAACAGGCCTGTACTGGCTCATGTCTTATGGGTAGAGCTAAGCACACTAGTCACATGATATCTACTTACACAAACAAGCTATAAGGTCACTCTGCATCTTTGTTTGCACTTACAATTGTACGAATGGCTACTGTGTAAAGCAGTCACCACAGAGGAAGGCATGACCCGAAAGCCACCATTGCATACAACATAGAGTAACCCAGAGCAGGCATGGTCTAACCTCTACACTCAGGCTGGACCACAGGCACTGCAGAGCCCAAGCCCCCGGGCCACCAGTCTGGCTCTCTAGTAAGGGTACTGGCTCTCCAGTATGGCTGACATTTGCCACCATCAAGCACATTGGCTCTCCACATCCACGCCCATCACACCCCACTAGAGCCACTGCCACAGTTTCCCTTTGGTGAACAGGCCTGTACCGTTCTCTCCTTCCTCTCATTCCACTCTTAACCCATGCTCTCTCACCAGCTTCTTGGCTCCTGCATCACAGTCCCCCATCCCCAGATACTGTGTGCAAATTTAAGACCCATGGGGCCCTCACCATTCCCTTTGTAGGAGCACTTGGAGATCTGGGCATGGGAGAGAAAACAATGGGACCAATGCCTGCTTCCCAGCACTCTTGTTCATTTGTAATTTCCTGCTGCTCCTCATAGAGGCTGCTCTGTCTGTGTGTGCCTTCTTCATCCTTCCTCTTCCCCGCCCAGCATGTCAGGGCTCTCTCTGAGCTGGGGGGTAGTTAAACTGAACAGTAACAGAGTATCATTTCGGCAGCTTCCTAGGTTTCAAGGGGAGTCGGCTGCTGAACAAGTGCTTGCTCTGTGGCTCCTTCAACCCACAGTGCCCAGTGTGGCTGCCATTGCAAGGGTCATTTGAAGATATTCCCTACTGTGAGACCAAGGTGACAATCTACGCTTGGATTTTTAAAATCACGGTGGCTTTTCCCCTTGAGGTGGCTGGTCCCTTTGGGCTTGATAGTTATCAGAGTTATCATGATATTTTTTGTGAGTGGCACACAGGGATCTATTTCCTTCAGTATGTTAAGTGTCATCACAGGCAAATGATGTATTGGTCACATGATGTTTGCACATATAGAAAGTTCCATCTGCCTTTTTCCCTGTTCTACCATTCATTTACTCATGCCTGTTTCCATAAAATAGTCTTCTCTCAGGCATGGGTTTGCCTCCCCATGATTCCCGTTACCTGTGGTCAACTCCAGTCAGAATATGCTAGATGGAAAATCCCACAAGTAAGCAATTAATAAATTTTACTTTACGTGTTGGTCTGCCGAGTGTGATGACATCTCGTGCTACCCTGCCCTGTCTCACCCAGGATATGAGTCATCCTTTTGTCCAGAGTTTCCACACATCAACCAATTAGTCACCAGTAGCCAGCCCTTTAGCTATCAAAGCACTTGTGTTCACGGGACCCCTTTTTTGATTTAATAGCCCAAGAGCAGAGGCTCTTGCAACTTCATAAGAGTACGTTGCTATCACCGACCTGCTTTCTTATTAAGTACATATCTCTTACCACACCAGGTTTATGGAGTGAACTATCTGTATAGGAATTAACTAGATAGAGGGTGAGCTCAATGCTCTCCCTGACTTCAGGTCTGCCCTGAAGTCCTGGGGTGTTTGCTTGTGGAACTTTTTTGCATCCCTTATTTGCAAGCAAAATCTTAGCATTTTGTGGAATATAGCCCTTTCTTTGTTATTGATATATATCTCTCTCTACCCTCTATCTATCTATCTACCTATGTATCTATGTATGTATTTATGTATGTATGTATGTATGTATGTATGTATGCATGCATGCATCTATCTATCTATCTATCTATCTATCTATCTATCTATCTATCTATCTATCTACCTACCTACCTATGTATCTATCGTAGGGAAGATTTGTGGCATACACCTTTAATCCATCTCTTGGGGTACAGAGACAGATGGATTTCTCTGAGTTTGGGGCTAGCCTGATCTACGTAACAAGTTCTGAATCATATAGCACAACAGTGTCTCAAAAATAAACTTTTACAAGATTGTAATTTTATTTTTGTGTAAGTGTATACACGTGTCTGAGCGAGCATATTCCACACATGTGTGTGGATGTCCATTGAGGCCAGAAGAGGGCACTGATGGAGCTAGAGTTATAATAGGCAGTAGTGGACTAACCTACATGGGTGTTGGGAATTGAACTTTGGCCCTTGGTAAGAGCCGGAAGCACTCTTCGCTCCTATACCGTCTCTCCAGCCTCCATTTAGGATTCATAAGAGGAGCAAAATTATAGTTATAAAGTATCAATGAAAGAACTTTATGGTTGGAGGTCACCACAACACGAGGAACTCTATTAAAGGGTCACAGCACTGGGGTGATTGAGAACTGCTGCTCAAGACTCTAGAGAGTCTAGGCTAGAAAATCTTGGCTCTGTTATCAGTTTACAGAGTCGGGTTTTTTCCTTGATCGGCTGCTCACCCTCATGCTTGTTAATGTGAGGAGAAACTTGAACTGTTCCAGGGCCTTTAGTGGGAAGGGAAGTTAGTGATCCTGTGGAGAAGCAGCGTCTTCATGGCTCAGTGGTTTCCTGTTTGCCAGCGCACTGTTCATTGCAGTAAGCTCTCTTTGTATTGCATGGGTAAGCATGCCGCTATTCTTTGTGCAGACCTTGAACCCGCTTTAGACTGGTTCCTTTGGTTTTATGTTCACTTTGAAGACTGGCCTCTGGTGGTGACTGCTCCTGTAGAGAAGCTATGAAGTTATTTTGTATTCCTAGAAAGTTTTTCTGCATATAGTGTTACAAAGTATGCAAACATATTCTCTTCTGTAGCTTTCCAGTGCTTATCTAATGGCATTGGCTGCAACTTCAGAACCATGGGAATCTAGGGCAAACCAAGAACTTCTTCACTTTCCTCCTTTATAGCCTCAGAGACAGCAGGGCCTGGTAGCACAGGCCTACAATCCCAGCCACTTGGGAGGCTGAGGCAGGAGGATCCTAATTCCAAAGTCTTCCTGGGATACAGAATGAGTTCAAGGCTAGGCTGGACTATGTAAGTCAGACCCTGTTGTCAGATAAGGAAAAAGAGGACTGGGGTTGGGGCTCAGTGGCTCAGTGGCAGAGCACTTGCCTAGCATTCATGAGGTCCTGAGTTCAACCCCCAGTACCAGATATATGCAAAATAAAGATAGAAAAGCATCTCCCAACATTTTACTATGACCCTTTCCCAAATCTTGGAAAATATGTGGAATGTGTTGACATTCTGTCTAAACTCCATCCCTACAGATACCTGGCAGCAGCCAGGTAAGCTCCTCCCCAGTTACCTGACAATGGCCAGGTAGGCCTGGCCCTATAAAGGGGGCTGCTTGGCCCCTCCTCTCTCTCTTCCTCCTGCTTCTCTCCCTTACCTCTTGCCCCCTTGCTCCCCCCCTCTTCCCATTCCTTTCCCTCCTCTCTCCTACTTCTCTACTCTCTCCTTCTCTCTGCCTTTCTCTGCCTCTGCTACCCTCTTAACTCCCCTCCCCGTGCCCTAAATAAACTCTATTCTATACTATACAGGCGTGTATCTGCTCCCTCAGGGGGAAGGGATGCCTCAGCATGGGCCCACCAAGGCACCCCCTTTTCACACACCCCGCCAGAACATATTCTTATAGCTCTTTCTCTTTTTATGGTCACAACAGAATGAACGCTTACAAACCTTTTGCCTATAATGAGCAGTTATTAACATTTGGCCATTTTACTCTTTATTATCATCTTTAAGCCACTGGAGAATAGTCTACAGACCTCATGATAGTTTTTAACCTTTCTTTTTTATTTTCATTTTTTCCATTTATCTATCTATCTATCTATCTATCTATCTATCTATCTATCTATCTATTCATTCACTTCACAGCCTGATCACAGTCCTCCTGCCTCCCAGTCCCTGCCTCGTGTCTCCTCTCCCCTTCTCCTGCCCTTCACCTCTGAGAAGGAGACCTCCTGATATTTTATCTTAAGTACTTAAGCTAATGCAACCTAAAAATGAGGTCACTGAGCATATAATGAAGCCCGGGAAAATTAGCATTGATGACACTGTCATCAATGATGTGACAGATATTTAGATAGAAGAACAACTGTTCTTCCATAAGATTCTGTACTGTGGGTCCCTTTTTTCCTTGATTCGGGAACAAATCAAAAGCCACACGCTGGAGCCAAGGAGTTGGCTCAGGGCTTAAACATTTGTTTAACATGTGCGAAGCCCTGGGTTCCATCTCTGGCCCCACAAGAGAGATAAAAAGTCACACATTGCGTTTAGCTGTCACTCTCCAGCCCCCTCTAATTGGGAACAGCTCCTCGGCTCCCCACACCCCCTTTCGTTGGTCTTTTGAGAGTTTTTTTTTCTTAAATAAAAAAAAATAGTGAGATCTGTCTTTTCCCCGGTGGCAAATGGAATTTTAAGAAAACATGTAGCAACCCCTTGAGAATATCCCTTGAAGGTGCGATGTCTAGTAATAGAGGAAGATCTTGCTCTCTATCCCCAGTGTTCAGCAATAGCCCCCTCATCACTAATGAAAGCTAACTTTTGTCAGGCATTTGCTTTGTGTCCGCTTAGATCGTCACGTGGTTTTCCTTCATCTGTTTTCACGGCTGGTTGCGTCATACAGCAGATTCTTTCATGTGGAGCCATTGCTGAGTTTTCTTGGTGCGTCTCTCTCCACCAGGATTTATGGTGGCCAATGCATCTTAGGGTTATATTTGCTAGTATAGTGTTTGGGAATTTGTTTTAAATTTTCTTGTGTTAACTTTTACTTATTTGGTTTGTGTGTGTGTGTGTGTGTGTGTGTGTGTGTGTGTGTGTGTACAGTATGTTTGGGATTTTGTTTTGAATTTTCTTTTGGCAATTTTTATGTATTTATGTGTGCAATATTTGCTGGCGTTGTGTTTGGGATTTTGTTTCAAATTTTCTTGTATTAATTTTTATTGAGAGAGCTAGATATAGGTAGGTAGATAGAGATAGAGAGAGATAGATAGAGAGAAAGATAGAGAGATAGATAGATAGATAGAAGGATGGATAGATAGATAAATAGACAGACAGATAGATGGATGAGTACACATGCTACAGTGCATGTGTGGGGGCAGAGGGATTGATTCCTGCCTTTCACCCTGTAACAGGGTCCTGGGGATTGAACCCAGGTCATCAGGCTTGGCAGCAAGCCCCTTGGCTGGTTGAGCCCTTTCACATGTCCTTGTTTGGGACTGTGAAGCCTGCTTTTCCTTTTGCCCCCTCTCCGGCATTTTAATTTGCAGCTGTCGGAAGCTTGGTCCAAGGTGTGATGGTTTCTTATCTCTTTCTACTTCCTGGAACAGAGTAGTTGAAATAGAAGGTTCAGGATTTATTTATTTATTTATTTATTTATTTATTTATTTATTTACTTGGTTTTTCGAGACAGGGTTTCTCTGTGTAGCCCTGGCTGTCCTGGAACTCACTCTGTAGATCAGGCTGGCCTCGAACTCAGAGATCCGCCTGCCTCTGCTTCCCAAATGGTGGGATTAGAGGCGTGTGCCACCACCGCCCAGCCAGGATTTAAATTTTTAAAAGGAAATGTCAACCATGTATATTATTTCAAGTATATGGGTCCTGGGTCTTTCATTTAGTTTTGCTTATTAGTAACTAGTGTCTGACATGCTCAACCAAGAATAGAGAAATTTGTCTTTAAAGTTAGTCCTTTGCAATAAATAAGCTTTTGCTTTGTTTCTATATTCTAATTTTATTTAGTCTTTTCAATAATGCTTGCTCTTATTATTTTTTGTTTTCTACCTTTTATTATTCTTCTA
>NW_022196896.1:117310806-117339073 GCF_008632895.1 Mastomys coucha
TGGCCTCGAACTCAGAAATCCCCATGCCTCTGCTCCCCAAGTGCTGGGATTAAAGGCGTGTGCCACCACTGCCCGGCTCTCATCTACCTTTCTAAACCCTTACCTTATTGATTTAAGCTACTCTCATTTCCTAATGCTTGTGTCTATTTCCCGTTAAAGTCCCTGTTGGATGCCCTTCATCTGCAGCCCACAGTTGTTCTGTGTAGTTCTTTCCCTTGTGACTGGGTTCTTGGTGTTCATAATCTCCATTACAATTTCTTCCAGACCCATGAATTATTTAACAGTGTTATTTGGTTTCCAAATGTACGGGTACATTTTAACTGGCTTTGAACTTTTATTTCTAAATTCATTGTTGACTGCATATTTCCAAATCTTGAGATTTTTTTCTAAGACTTCCTTTCTGATCCACTATGTATGTGGCCAATTAAAAAAAATAAAACCAAAACATTGTATGTGTGTTTGGGAAAAAATTGTGTATTTGTGAGGTGCATAACAGTGTACATTATGGGACCCAATGTTCTCTGTCTCACGGGTACTTTGAAAGCTTAACTCATCTGTTAGCCAGGAAAGTGAAGCAAGGCATCTTGCCCTGACTGTAGGTGTGCAGCCTTCTCTCAGCTGGGGCAGTTTTTGAGCCCCCCGTGGGTTGGGGGTTGCCAGTCTTCCTAGAATAACCACTTTGATCTTTTTCATCTTTAACCACACTTCTTGCCCTGAAATCTGTTTGATATAATACCCATAACCCCCCCTCCGAGCATTCTTTTGTTTAGCAACTGGGTATATGTTTTATCTTCGTTATCTTCAGCTCCCCCTCCCCCACTTCCCGTGTCCCTGTATTTAGGGTGTGTTGTCATAAAGTGCGTAGGGCCGAGTATTCTATCACAAAATGTGGAGTGTTCCATGCTGTGATTAAGTGGGACTTAATTTTTGTCCCCTGCCTCTTGAAGCGTGCTCATTGGTAGCAGCCTAGCACAGGCTCACCCCTGACTTTCATGTGACCACCTGAACCCAAGAATTCAACTCAGAATTCACATGTGTGCAACCTAAGCTGTGCCACTCAACACCATTGAAAAATGACCATCCTCATCTATCTGCTGCGTCTCCCAGAGTCGCAGCCTTCTGGGTCTCTCCCTCTAGTGCAGCTGTGGACAGGAGCTTCCGTCCTCAGGCATGGGTCCTGTGAAGCGAGGAGAGGAAGGTGCAGGTGTGGCTGATTCGAGAGCTTCATAGCTGTTCACACCTGCTTTCTCATGGCACATCCTGGCATGTCACATCCTGGCATGTCGTCCCTAGCTCCCTAGCACTAATGCTCAATCTTGTGCTGTGCCTTCAGAGTCCATTCCTGCCTCACCCTCTGTCTCCATGCCTGGACCTCCTCTGTGAGTTCTGATATCCAATAAAAATTTTTTTATTCTGATTCAATAAAAATCATGTGACCTTCGCCCTTTCTGTTGACTCTTAGGAGAACTGAATTAAAAGCACCACTTTCACCCAACTCAGGCTCCACACGTGGGTGCTCCCTCTAGCCATTCGATTCTCGCTGTGTTCTTAACCATGTGCAAGTCCCGTGGCTGAGTCTTGGTGTGCCATGTTTCTTGTGAGAATCTGTGCTTTGTTTAGGATTTCACACCTATTTTAATCAAAGGAAACACTTCAATTTTAGGAGCTGTAGTAGTTTAAAAACTGTCTTTAGAAACATGAATCTAATTCATTTATATTTATTGTTGTTATTGATACATATGGATTTTTTTTCATGCTTTTAAAAAGCATATAACAAGGATGGGTATGGTGGTGCAGTTCTTTAATCCCAACACTAGGGAGGTAGAGGCAGGTGGGTTTCTGTGAGTTCAGGGTAAGTCTGGTCTACATATTGAGTTTCTAGGACATCCAGAGCTACATGATAGAAAGACCTTGTCTCAAACAAACAACAAAAACAATAAAAATCATGTGACAAAATGAATTTCACAATGATGTCCTAGCACATGTACATAATGTGCTTTGATCACACCTCCACTCCCCTCATGTGGCCCCTCTCTGGTCCGCTTCTCTTGGGATCCCTACCTACATTCATGACCTATTTTGTTTCCTGCTATTTTTTTAATTTTTCTATTAACTTCTTTGTTTCCTTTTCTCCTTTCAAACTTTGCTCGACTCATCTCTATTTCCATTCTCACCAGTTGAGAATGGCAGCTTCTATTCTTTCAAGGATCTCTTGAAGCTTTTAAACAATAGTTTTACTCATAGTTTTTTACTTTACTTTGAGTGAAGGCAAATGGCTCAAACAGTATGGTTCTCAACCTGTGGGCCACGACCCCTTTTGGGGATTGAATGAATCTCCTATAAGGGTTGAGTGCTAGATATTCTGCAATTAGATATTTACATTATGATTTATAACAGCAGCAAAATTACAGTTGTGAATCAGCAATGAAAATAATTCTATGGTTGGAGGGTCACCACAACGTAAGGAACTCTATTAAAGGTTGGAAGTATTAGGAAGGCTCAAAGCCACTGGTCTAAAAGTATTTTACCTTCTTTCTTTCCTTCTTTCTCTTTCTGTCTTTCTTTCTCTCTCTCTTTCTCTCTTTCTTTCTCTCTCTCTTTCTCTCTTTCTTTCTTTCTTTCTTTCTTTCTTTCTTTCTCTCTCTCTCTCTCTCTCTTTCTCTCTTTCTTTCTTTCTTTCTTTCTTTCTTTCTTTCTTTCTTTCTTTCTTTTTTTTTTAACTGAGACAGGGTTTCTCTGTGTAGCCCTGGCTGTCCTGGAACTCACTCTGTAGACCAGACTGGCCTCGAACTCAGAAATCCACCTGCCTCTGCCTCCCAAGTGCTGGGATTAAAGGCGTACACCACCATGGTCTGGAGTATTTTACCTTCTTGTCTTCTTCTCTCCTACATTACTAGTTAGAATACCAGTACCCAGAATTTTCCAAATAAGTTTGTTTTTCATCACCATTTGATTTTAAATGAGCTTACTCCAGTGTGGAATCCTAGGACTGTCCACAGCAGCTTACTCCAGTGTGGAATCTTAGGGCTGTATCCACAGCAGCTTACTCCAGTGTGGAATCCTAGGACTGTGTCCACAGCAGCTCACTCCAGTGTGGAATCCTAGGACCGTGTCCACAGCAGCTTACTCCAGTGTGGAATCCTAGGACCGTGTCCACAGCAGCTTACTCCAGTGTGGAATCCTAGGTTGGCTGCTGGTTTTTGTTAGTGACTCAAAACTACAAGCTCCAGGATTTGCAGCAGTCTGACACTGGTCTTTGTTTCTTACTGGTATTCTAAATTCCAAACATTTTTCCTTTCCCTACCTACTTCTCATCTGATGTGTGATCTGAACTCCTTCATTAAAATGTAGCCCTTGCTTCTTATTTGTGAGTGCGCTTCTTCACCTGAAGGCGGGTCCTTCAGTTCTGGGTAGTTCTCTGCATTTGTACTGAATTGTCCTTTTGCCCATTTACTTACTTTTCTTCTGTAACTACACACACACACACACACACACACACACACACACACACACACACACACACACACATTTCTGACCTGAAATTTCAACTTCATGTGGCCTTTTGATATCCTCAGGCCTGAGTTCTAATTCACCAATTCTCTCTTTAGCTGTGTCTAGGACATATTATTTAAGCTAGCTGAGTTTTCTAAGTTGTTACTTCAGTGGTATGATTCCCAGGGGCAGGTCTTTCAGGGGGATCTTTTGTAGACTCGCTAGCTTCTCATTGGAAGTGAGTTTCTTCACCTTGAAGACTATTCTTCAGTTATGCCTAGTGTTTCGTCTGTTGCCGTAAAACTCAATATTTTAATCTTAAAGTTCTTTCCTAATGGTCCCATTTCTCCTTATTTCACCCAGTATGAGCTCCTGGGATTTGGTTCTTTTAACTGCCCTGTGGTCATAGAGTATTCTCAAGAAACTTTTATTATAAAGTTTACTTTGTTTAGGTGCATAATAAAATCCTTGGGCAAAATTGGGTTTGATTGTATATCTGAGAAAAATGAAAGTTGTAATTGAGCCTTGGAAAAGACTATTATTATTATTAGTAGTAGTAGTAATAGTAGTGGTAAGATTTAAAAAAGATTCATTTTTATTTATGTGTATATGTGTGGCTATGAGTTTATGCTATGTGCATGCAATACCCACAGAGGCCAGAAGAGGGCGTCATATGTCCCAGAGCTGGAGGTATAGGTGCTTGTGAGCTGTTTAGCTTAGATGCTAGAAAATCTAGGGTCCTTGCCAAGAGCAGCAAGTGCTCTTAACCCCTGAGCAATCTGTCCAGCCCCTGCTACAGGATATTGCTAAAAGAAGGACACACATGGGTAGTAGCCAGAAGGAAGTCCAAGAAAGTCCAAACAAGGTCACAGACAGATAGAGAAGGTGTTTAACCACAAACCCAGTTATTCTCTCTAATAAAGAAATGCAAATTAAGGTAGATAGAAACTGGTGGTATTTCTGCTCATGAAGACTGATTGTATCTAATGACAGCAAAGGTTTTTATGAGCAGACATTCTTCTGTTAGCAGAGTTCAGCTCTTCTAGGAAAGCAGGTTAATGCTGCCAAGAGACTGGCACCCAGGGCCGACTTAACGTTTAATGTGCACTGACCTACGTGTGTTACAAGCATGAACACGCTATCTGCAAAAACTGAAAAACACTTTGCCTTGTGCCTTTTCTACATGAATGGTTAATTAAATTATAATCCATTTTACTTCCAAAGACTTTTCTTTATGGAGGACGAAGCCTCAACACAGAATTTTAAAGCAAAACAAATGGACCTTCAACAAGGCAAAAATGCGCCCAGAACATCATCTGGACTGAAATATGTGCATCTGTCAAGATCAATTTCTTTGATGGGAAGATGGGGGGAGGGCAGTTGTTTTTAATGTCTCTTTGTGCTTTTATGTGCTTTCCAATGTTTGCTAGAATGTGACATTACTACCGTAATTAATGTAAAGAACTGGCATTGGGAAGCAGCGCTCAAGGGGAGAAAGCTTTGTAGGTAAGGCTATATGTTTGCACACCTGAGCCAGTTTCTGCTCCCCTTGTCCCATGTTGCCTGCTATGAGCAGCTTCTCTCCATCCACAGCTGTCTGTGCTGGATGAGCCCGCTGACTGTGTGTGTGCTTGGAATGATCCCTGGGTAAGCTCCACGTATCCTTAGGCTGCCTGGCCCTCGGGCCCCTCTGCCTGGCCCTCAGGGCACTCTGCCTGGCCCTCAGGCTGCTCTGTCTGGCCCTCAGGCCGCTCTGTCTGGCCCAGGCTGCCTGGCCTTTGGGCCGCTCTGCCTGGGAGGAGAGTCTTTAGCTGGGACTCTGGGATTGCTTTTGGTGGTAACAGGTGAGTGACTTTATTTGGAGGTTTCTTCAAGGGCTCCCTTGTTCTGAAGGACACAGTGCTGTGTTTTCTTCAATCTGAAATGTACAGCCAGTTTTGACAGAGTGTTTGCTAGGGCGGTGGACAATGTCCGGAGATGTTAGTGATGGCTGCAAGGTTTGGATGTTGGGTGTGTGTTTGTTTGTTAATTTTTTTTGAGACCAGGCTGACCTTGAACTCACAGAGATCTGCCCGCTTCTGTCTCCCAAGTGCTAAAATGAAAGGCCCGAGCTCGTGGTGTGTATGCGTTAGCAACACTTCTCTGTCATTTAATGAGCGGAGGGTAGAGGGGAGATGCTGTAAACATCTGTAATGCCCAGGACAGCACACAACAAAGAGTTGTGTGACCCCAAGTGTCAATAGCACCAAGGCTAGCAGGCCTGAGTTCAGATTAAAACATTTTCAAAAGCTCGCATTTATAAAACTTCTAAACTTTTATGATTTTTCTGTCTTGGTACACAAAAATGCTCTTCCTTAGGCCAATACCTCATACTTCCAGTGATTTTCTTTTTTGGAAAATAATTTTCAAGCTTCAGAAACCATTTGTTCAAACAACTTAGGAAGCATCACAAAGTTTCTGTGAAGTAAAGAGACAGCAGCTCTTCAGGTCAGCAGGGAACAGAAACGCCTGGCCAGGCGATTATATGGGTGGGGGTGGGGGGTGGAGGGGGTCTCTCAGCTTTCCTTGGAAGCGAGCCTTCAGCCTCAGGAGTGAAGGTTCTAGAAGCCCCCCTCCCCGGTTTGTCCCGTCCTACAGAGGATGACCAGGGTTGGTGCTCAGCACTTTCATGCAGAAGATTCTCCCACAGGGGGCAAAGCAAAGACACATGTTCTGTCTTTGTTCAAAACAGTAACACATGAGTGTCTGCCCAATTTACGTCACTGTGCATTTCCGTTAGCAACAGCCTCTTCAGGAACCACACGTGGGCTGGACATGCTTTCGATTGGTTTCACTGGCCCTGTTCCAGGGGCCAAGGGGGAGCCCCTGGGGATCCAGAGCCCCATGTAAGCCTGTACGTAGGCATGCAATGTTGATAAAGACACCCTGTCATGCCCTGGTTCAGTTTATCTGTCAAACAAGAAGCCCGGTCAGAACGGCTTTGGTTCTGTATGCCTCCAAAATGCCAGGGTTTCAGAATTTTGTCAGGAAGGGGCCAGATGGCATCATGGGCCACAGAATCCATGGCCCTTGCCCCACGCTTTCCTTCTCAGGGGTGGAAATGGATTCAATTTGCTTTCCACAGTTTCTCTTTAATGAGCGGGCTCTGACTCATGACTTAATAGGGGTTTGTTTGGGATGGTGTTTTAGAAGGAAAACAAGTTCAAAGAATCGTTTGATAGGAGATGAAACCAGAAGTTAGTTGCACATGGGCATTGGAAATAAATGTATAAATGAAAAGGTAAGACAATCTCCCCCTCTCCCCTGCATTCTGGGCGCTTTACATTTGGCCGCTGCCTTTTTATTTAATTAATAACTGTCTTTGACCACTCGTCATCTGGTAAAGAGCCCGAACCAGGAAACAATGAGGAAAACATTACTAGACATATTGCCAATAAATTAGAGCACAGAAACTGCAGACATGTGAGCCCGGCTGGGCCTTGATCTGTTCATGGACCATTAAGAATAATTTCCACAGGGTTCTCGCAGGTGGGGGAAGAGACTGGAAATGCTAAACACTTGAGGCTAACCAAGAAGGCAGAGCAGAGGGCTGGTTACATACACTGTGGCTGAATAAAAACAGCTTGCCCAGCTGGCGCCAAGGTCAAATGCACTGCCTGGAGAGCCAGGGCGCTGACCCCTCTACTTTCTGAGGCCCTTTCCAGCCCAAGGGGATCTATCACGGTAGATGCAAAGTATGTGGATCAGGTTGTTGGTTCTTTGGGGACTCTTGGGAAGAGGGCAAAGTGGCAGACACAATTCCAAGGCAGCTCCCAGATTCGCCCCAGGCTACCCAGCCAGCACACCAGTGACTGTGTGACAACGATGGCATGTGCCGTTAAGGGATCTTACGTCAGACGTGTGAAGCTGTGCCGTATTCAGAGAAGTCAGCCTCTGTCCCTTGCTCCCTCGACCTGCGTGTGATTTTTGTCCTCCTGGATTCCTTCTCTTCCCATTTAGAAGTAGAACACATGCTTACATTTTTAAAAAATTGTATTTGCTGCTTTTCCCATCGCTGAGACCTTCAGCAAGCTACTGAAGCGAAGGCTTTCCTTTGGTTCAGAGTTATAGGGAACATAGTCAGTCCACCACGGTGCGGTTACCACCGCGCCAGGAGTATAAGGCGAGGGAGATGAATGCTTGTGCTCAACTCGTCTCTTCCTTGTAAATCAGCGGAGGTCCCGCCTACAAGGTGTGGGGATGCCCACATTCACAGTAGATAGTCCCACCTCAGTTAACCCAACTGAGCAATCCCTTTCCCCACATGCCCAGAGAGAGCTCTAGAGCCTGCTGCTCCGTTGATCAGCAGCAACCATCTTACTCACATTCCTCACATTTTCAGTAGTGAGTTGTAGAGAGAATAGCTTGTGTATTGTATGGATACACAATTGATGAATACTGTCCATTAAAAAGCCTACGGCCTATGGCTTAGGCAGGATACAGGAGGCGGGACATCTGGGAGCCAGAAAGAATTCTGGGATAGAGTCAGGGGTGGGAGATCTACCCGGGTAAGATGTGAGGAGATGGACTCATGGTACCTGAGCACAGGAAACCAGTCACGTGGCAGAACATAGGTTAAAATAAGTGGGATATTTTAATTATGATGTTGTCGGAGTAGAGCCTGGCTATATGGTTGAGGCGTTTGTAAATATATTTTGAGTCTGAGTCTTGTTTCTGAGAGCGCGGGGCTGGGAGGAAGAACAGGGCTTAACTTCTACAGAGAGTAACAGAGCTGTATGGTTGCTGAGATAAAACCCCAAGGCCAAGGCAATTTATGGAGGGGAAAGGCTTATTTGGCTTGCAGTTCCAGAGGGATAAGAGTTTGTCACCGCCGCAGGGAGACAGGGCGGCAAGTAGCAGGCATGGTGGCAGGAACTGGATGCTGAAAGTTCACAGCTTGAGCTTCAGACAAAAAGCAAACAGAGCGAACTAGGGGAAAGGCAAGACCTTCAGCTTTCAAAGCCTGCCCCAGTAACACCAAGGCTTCCATCAAGACTGTACCTTCTATCCCTTCCTGAACAGTGGCATCAGCTGGTGCCCCTAAGTGGCACATTCTCGTTCAAATCACCACAATGGCATTTTGAACCTATCTTGGACTTTAGAAAAGATTAAAAATTTGAATTTATGTGTGTGTATGTATGTGTGCACATGGGTGCCAGAAGACAGCGTTGGGCCCCCTGGAGCTGGTGTTATAGGTTGTGAGCCACCCTCTGTGGATGCTGGGAACTGAACTCTGGTCCTCTACAGAAGCAGCAATCGCTCTTAAACTATGAGCCATTTCTGTAGTGCTCCTATCTTGAGTTTTTTAATTCAACAATATATCATAAATATATCTACTCTGTCTATCTATCTATCTATCTATCCATCCATCCACCCATCTATCTATCCATCTATCCATCAATCCGTCTATCTACACCTCACCACTACATAGAACATCCCATTGCTTTGCATAGTTGTATACTATTCCATTTATGGTTATACCACAGTTTATCCCACCAGGTCCCTTTTAAACTTTGTGTTACCTACCACCTTTCACAATGGTAACTAGAGTTATGGTGACTGGCATAATGTCTTAATGCAAGCACATTTTTCTTATTGTGTTCTTCGTATCTGTTTTTAGAGGAAGAATTGTTGGGTGATCAGAGCTTACATATGTATGTGATTTTGCTAAGCATGGTGAACTTCCTGTTCTCATCTGCAGTGTAGGGAGAGGTGAACATTTCTCTGGAGCTTTTCCCATCAACATCTGGAAACCCCAACACATCTCGAAATTCAGCAGTTGGACCACGGTGCTCTGAGAATTGTCTGTAATACTTGACTCAGCACCCTAGAAGTTCTGAAAGACAGCATGCAACTTGAACTAGCCCCTTGTCGGAGAAACTAACATGCTAATTAAAAGACAGGGGCTTGAAATGAATCTACAGAGAGAACTCCAAGAAGGGGGAATGTCTCAGCTTCCATCCTGCTCCTGACTTGGCATTGACCTCTGTTGGGCCCACAGAACCTCTCCCCTTACTTATGATTGACAGCTACCCTTGGTGGCTGGGATTCATGGTCCCAGCCCTTTTCTCTGCCAAGTCCAGGGTTCCCTCCCCCTGGGGAATCCTTCTGAGCTTTAGGTTGTCCTCATGCCCTGGAATTCTCTGTCACCTATAGCCCATGGCTTCTGTCTGCTGTTTGCTTCACACAGCTTCTGAGAGTCCAGGGCACAATGTAGAGCAGGACCTGGCTGCCTGAGCCCGTGGTTCCCTCCACGGGACCTGATCTGAGTTTTCACCCAGGCCCTTTAGCTTCCCATCATCTCCCTTCAATGTCTCCCACTTAAAACTCTCATGCTTACACTTTTCCTCTGTATGGCTATCCAGGATCGATTTTATGGTAATCAAACTCATATTCATCAGTGAATATTTGGAAAATAAATGAAATATGAAATGAATATAAAATTACAGAGACAAAAATGATCTGAGCAGAAGCCCAGATGCGACATCTTACATCTTGAGCTTTCGATGCTTTTAAACGCCATGAGGATCACAGTCCACATGCATGACTTCCTCAGCTTTTCTGTTTATTGCTCTCTCTGAGAACACATGGCTTTACTTATTAATGGCGTGGTTCTCTTTGATAATCTCTTCATTTATTTTGTATATCCTACGATTTCCTTCCTTTTTGATTTTTTTAAACCAGGAAGATTTTATCCATTTCTGTCTTACTTGAATGTATAGATGATTTATGTTTAATTATTTTATTTACAATGAAATATCTGGGGATTGATTTTTTTTCCTATCCTCATTATATATACCCTTATTAAAGTTAGAATCTATGGAGGTACGCTAGGGGGCGCCTCTAAATATCTGAGTCTTTATGCTTACGCTCCACCCCACAAAACTTAACTTCTGATTTCAACTAACTTCTTTTTGTGAACATTTGATATATAAATACAAACATTGTCCCAACATTATTTTTCATAGCTGGTAGCATCTCCTTGCTGGTTTGCCTTAGTTTAATCCATCAAACTAATATTTCTAGATGGCCAGTCTACATCTGTTCTAACATCTTGTCCTTGAAAACACTCCTGTAGTTAGTATATTTCTGACATAACTTTTGGACATGTTTGCATGTGGGGAAGAGGGAGATTAACTTGGTAGAGGAGAATTCATGGGGGTAGGGGATGGGGATCCTTTGGAAATTGGTGGTGGTAGTGTGTGTATGTGTGTGTTTGTGTGTGTGTGTGTGTGTGTGTGTGTGTGTGTGTGTGTGTGTGTCCATCTCAAGTCTCCACAGCGCAGGACAATGCCCCTCCTGTCCAGATTTTATGGCAGTTTTTCTTTTTGTTTTTTGTAGTGTGTACACATGTATATGTGTGTGCCTGTGTATTCATGTGGTTGTAGGTATCTGTGCCTATGTATTTATCTGGGTGTGAGTGCCTGTGCATGTATGCTCATATCTGTGTAGAGAACACAGGTCAATCCTGGGCTATCTGCTGCCCAGGATCTTTCTACCTTATTGGAGAAAGAGTTTCTGACTGGCCCAAAGTTCTCTGAGCAAAATAGGCTGGCCAATGAAGTCCCAGGGACCTATCTCCACAGCACCAGATTATAAGCATGCACCATCACACCTGCCTTTTATAAATGGGTTCTGGGGATCAAACTTGGGTCCTCACACTTGTGAGGTAAGCGCTTTAGCACACCTGCCTTCTTCTCCGTCTTCTCCTTCTTCTCCTCCTCCTCCTTCTCATCCTCCTCCTCCTCCTCCTCCTCCTTCTCATCCTCCTCATCATCATCATCCTCCTCCTCTTTCTTCTTCTTCTTCTTCTTCTTCTTCTTCTTCTTCTTCTTCTTCTTCTTCTTCTTCTTCTTCTTCTTCTTCATCATCATCATCATCATCATCATCATTATTATTATTACTATTATTACCTTTTTTCTTCTTTGTGATGGGAAAACAAGGTGTGGCCTTCTTTAATGACTGGTAAGATTATATGCTGTTGTAGTTTATACAGCGTGGACAGTTATGGTCTTGATCTCGTCACTTACAGCTTTTTAAATGCTGTCAGTGTATTGACATTCTGTCTTGAACTTGATATTATGTGAGTGTTGTACCCTTCCTGGCTGCAAACACTATGACCATCTTGGTATTTCCTGCCTTATCTTGTTGCTATAAAGCAGTGTGATGGTTTGTATATGCTCGGCCCAGGGTGTGGCATTATTAGGATGTGTGGCTTTGTTGGAGTAGGTGTGTCACAGTGGGTGTGGGCTTTAAGACCCTCATCCCAGCTGCTTGGACGTCAGTCTTCTGCTAGCAGTCTTCAGATGAAGATGTAGAACTCTCAGTTCCTCCTGCAACATGCCTGTCTGGTCTGGATGCTGCTATGTTGATGATAATGGACTGAACCTCTGAATCTGTAAGCCAGCTCCAATTAAATGTTGTCCTTATAAGAGTTGCCTTGGTCATGGTATCTGTTCACAGCAGTGAAAACCTGAGACAAGCAGTTTTATGTGTTTTCTCTCTTTATAGCTTTTGCCATTGAGAACATGCAGGAAGTTATTTACCCATCTTATGGTTGGGTACATACTTAATTAACATTTCTTTCAGAACTTTTATAATCTTATTTTTATTTAATGCTTATCATTTTAATTACAACAGAAATGATTTTAGCTCAAGACAGAGAATAGGGTTTACCTTTATGACTATATGCCTGTTAGCTACTAAATGCTACATAGTAAGGAACTGTAGGCTTCCTGTTGGCCTGAAGTGCCACGGTGACTGTATGCTTAACGCATACTCACAGAGACATGCCAGTCAAAACCCAGAAGACTAAAGCACATTCCTGAGTTAGGAGTTTAGCAAGTGTCTGCTAAGCTTTCACAGACAACAGTCTCTGAGAGTCAAGTTTGTGCATGCTGGATGGCTGTCATGGGCTCATAGGGATCCCTGGAGGGTCATACTGCAACTGAAACAGGTCCTCCCGGGCATAAATTGGAAGGTGCTCAGTTGATCCTGGCCTTAGCTTCAAACTATCACAAGTCAACTTCCCTAGGTTTAGAGTTTGAGGTTCCAGGGGGGAGAACCAAGGTTTTTTCCCCCCCCCCTTCAATCCACTGAGCCAAGCACAACACCTCCTCTCAAGTGGGTTTCCCAAATAGCACACTGACTTAGTCACTATTCTATTTCTGTGAAGAGAAACCATGGCCAAGGCCACCCTTATGAAAGGAAGCATTTCATTCTAGTCTTGCTTACAGTTTCAGAGGGTTAGCCCATTATCACCATGGTGGGGAGCATGGCAGCACGCAGGCAGACATAGTGCTGGTTCAGGAGCTGAGAAGCAAGCCCTGATCTGGTAGGCAGAGAGAGCCCAGGCCTGGCACAGGCTTTTGAAGCCTTAAAGCCCAATCCTAGTGAGTGATACACTTCCTCTAACAAGGCTACACCCCCAATCCTTCTAATCCTTTCAAATAGTGATACTCCCTGGTGACTAAGCATTCAAATATATGAGTTTATAGGGACCGTTCTCATCTAAAACTTCATACAGGCCCTGGGACAAAGACCTGAACACAAAGTGCTGCAGGAGATTGCCACTTGAGATGGGAAGAAAACTTGTAGAAGGGTTGCAAATGACCTCTGTGGATAGCTGGGTCTATTCCCTCTGGGGCTGATGACTCATTGTGGAATGTACCTTAGAATCAGTGAGCTAAAGCTAACTGTGCTATTTACCCACTACCTTCTGCTAGTCCCCAGGAGGGCCATGCTAATGGCCCTTGCCCCCGATTCCCCTAGTCCAGGTGTCCCCTGTAGATAAAGCCTTATGACAGAGCCATAGGCTCTTCTAGTAGAAGGCAGTGGGGACCAGGAAGACAAACACCAGTTGTAACTGCCAAGTCACAAGTCTGAGTGTGCATTCTCCATTAGATGCTCCAGGCAGATGTTGTCATGGTCTTTCCCTTCTCTATCAAATTCTGAGCTAACTCAGCTCTGTGGCTGGAGAAAGAAATTGCAGAAAACAAATCTTTCCCATAGGAATCCTGGCATCACTCCAAAGCCCTTACAGAAGGGCTGGGCACAGCACGGGGCTGCGCACACAGATGACACCTTTTGCCCTGTGTGGTATCTGCTGCTGTCATCCCTAGATCAGGTGGCTTAGGAGCTAGCTCAGAGCCCAGGGTAGGACCGTGGGCTAGCCTAAGACACTGTAACCAGAACCCACCTTGCAGAGGTCAGGCATGCTTGTGCGCATGGTGACTCATCCACGAGTCACAGAAATGTTTATTCTCCTTTTTCAGAATTTCAAAAGCTCACAAATGCTTCCCTCCCCCCACCCAGGCAAACAATTGCCATTTTTGTTCAAAGACACCAGCCGAGCTCATCATTTTCATCTCCTACCACGTAGTAATGAAGCGCATGCCTTTGTGTTAGCTTAGAAAGAGCTGGAGTCCCAAGACAAAACTCTCATTCCTGTCCACTTCCTCTCTCGCTCTGTAGCAAACCCCCAGGTGACATGAGGGGAGGCCAACCCAGAGAGCACCCCATAGCGATGGTCTCCAGCCAATGCTGTTAAACAGGGAATCCATCCTCGCTCACTGGCTTCTCTTCAAATATTTAGGTGGGGCATTTACATCTCATATTTTAGTGACAGGGAGAGTGATAAATGAGATCATAAACCGAGTTCTGTTGTCATCACCTTGCAAGAGTTAAGTAGGATTAATTATAAAGCATCTGCCTGGGACTTCCCCTCTAGGTCAGGAGTTGAGCGGATGGCCTTCAGTCTCCTGACACAGTCTCTGGACCAGAGAGGGCCTTGGCCTTTCCATTTGAGTTGTCTCTTCCCCCTAGGCCAGTGGAAGACTGAGGCTGTGAATTAGGACAATTTGTTTCTACCTGGGAGTTAGAGGCCTGTAAGCAACCTCAAGGGAAGGTATTTTCACAGAGGTGTGTTCTCAGGAACCACCTTCACTACAGCCCTGGGCTTTGAGCTACCCTACAGCTGGGCACTGGTACCCTGGGTAGACCTCCACATGCACCAGGTTGAGCAGGGCTGAAATCACAGGGCAGATATCGTAGGGGAAGGGTCCTAACCCCTTGGAGCCTGTTGGTGGGTGTCTTGGGCTTCTGGGTGAAGAAGGCACCAAGAAGGCTCCTCTCCATGGGGAACATGCAGTTCCTCCTGGGCAATGACAAAGGAGATGAATGCTGAGGCCTAGGGCCATTCCCGCCCCTGCCTGACAACTTCTAAGTGAAGTTGGTGGCAGCAGAGACAGAGGAGAGACAGGCTGCACAGCTACCGTGGGTCCAGAGATGAAGAGGCAAACTGAAGGACCTTAAAAGCCACACCCACCTTAATCCATCTCCCAGTGGCTTTGGCATTTGGAGTTTCAGGGGAGTCAGAGACTCGGAAAGGCAGGTTACTATGGAAAGGTTCAGCCTGGCTCAGCCAGGACTAGACTAGAGATCCAGAAGGAGCAACAAATCAAGGGCTGGAAGTTGTATTCAAGGGGTGAGTAGGGATGCCTGGTGATATTACTCACCAATCTATAGCGCTTCTGGGATTTCATCAAGGAAGAAATGGTTTTAAGAGAAGGTTACTAGTAATGGTAACTGCAGTGTCCTCACTGAGAGACACTGGGGAGAGGAGGCAAAGGGATATAAGGGAGGAGAAGGAAAGAAAGGGAGGAACTGCCAGACACCATACCTTACTTCTGTTTTCTGGCTTGTCCATGATATATTTGACAGTCAAAGACAGCCTCTAGGGTCCTCCCATCTCCTGATAATTGACAGCCTATACAGTCCTTCCATCTCTTGATAATTGACAGCCTCAAGGGTCCCCCCCCCCCATCTCCTGGTTTCCTTACTGGTACCTAAGGACAGCAGAGTCTAACTTGTCAGGGCTTCAGGCCACACCCAGGTCCCTAAGTAGTGGCCTCCAACTAGAGCTGCCTCCCCAGAAGTGAGGTGGGCTGGCTGGACGCCTTCCCTCCCAGAGAGCAGAGAATCTTGCCAATGTTGTCAGCTCATTTGTTATCTATTCTTCTATAAAAAAAATTAGAAATTTTATTAGCTCACAGCATCTAAAGGAGAATGGAGACTGCCACTCAATACTGGGGACAGATATTTAATGTCAAAGCATGCACGAGAATGTCCTGTGGGCTTTGATTGATTAGAAGTCAGGTTCTGCCCTTGGCTATTCATCAGTGGTCTCTACCCTTCCTCTGCTTCTGCGCCCTTCGCTCAGCCCATGCTTCAGTGGCTGCAGGGTGACTTGTTGCCTGGAGTCAAATGACATAGTCACCAGGCTGTGCAGGAATGCCATCTGGACACTGGCCTGGAGTGTGGCTGTTCCTTGCATTTTGCCCTGCCGGTTTCATTCTCTCTGCTGTGGCTCTAGCTCTATCCTGATGAGGTCTCCCCCATTCCTTCAAGACTTCAGCCAGAGGAATGAAGTATGGGGAGAAGAAGCAGAGCTCCCGTGCAAACCTTGGATGTAGCCTTTTCTGGCTTTGTGAACTTGGACAAGCTGCCTCCCCTCGTGGGAGAGACATCTCAGCTTTGGGCCCAGGCCTTGTTCCTTTATCTGTATTTATGTATTTATGAAATACATGTTGTACAGAGTGACGTATGTTTGAGTGTGTCATGGGTCTCCCATGAGGAGTTAGATAATACAGGCAGGATGTTCCATGGCATATCGATAAGCGGGGATGATGGCAGAAACAGGCACGGGACAGCTAGAGACACAAATCTAGAACAGTCTTCCTGGAGGAGCTGGTGTGGCGGGGCAACTTGGTGGAATCTGGGTGTGGCCTGCTTTCAGGGTTTGTGTGTCGGAAGTTTGTTTCTCAGCAGAGCATTGTTAGGACATAGAACCTGCTTAGCCCTCATGACAGGTTGTTACAGAGGAGGAGCAGGTCTGGTGTTCCACACTCTGGCTTCCTGTCACCCACTCAACTTCACTGTCACATGCACCACAGTGACAGCATCCATTGTGAGGCTCTTTCTAGAGCTGGGCAGGAAACATCACCTGGCCCTTCAATTTCCAGACTGTGATTCAAGTTCAGTCATTTAAAAAAAAAAAAAAAAGAATATGAAGCTTAAGGGGTTGCATCATAGTAACAAATGAATAATGCATCGCTCAACATAATTTAACAAAGCAAGCTGGGAGGTGAAAGAAATCGTCTTATTAATAGGGTTACTTCCTGTTCTACAGGCCACTTGATTGTCAACCGGGCCAGTGAGGAAGGGCTGGAACAGCTGCGTGGCCTGATGGAAGGCTGGGGTCAGGATGTGATAGGAGCCGAGTGACCCTGTGTTGTAGCAGGTCTGGGTACCAGAATGTGATTGACAGTGGGACAATTGTCCTGCAGAGGACACTGCTAAACAAGGTTTTGCTTTATAATCTCACAAACTAAGAACAGTTTGAATGAAATCAGAGATGCAAGAAAGGCAAGCAACAGAGACGGAGAGGGCAGGCTAGAGGCAGTGGAGGTGGAGGTGGGGCTGAACTGGAGGGGTGCGAGCCTGGACTGGAGGGGTGTGAGCCTTTGAAGTTGGAGCATATGCTGAACCTTAGACTCTGTGAAGGGCAAAATGAATCCTTCTGGAAGTTCCCACAGCGAGGGGAGGGCAAGCCTGAGAGAATTCCAGATTGCATAAGGAAGAAGCAATGCAGAAGAGATGTCAGAGAAGAGATGAACAAGGTTCGGGGGCAAGGGGAGAAGTAACCTTTGTCCAGTGCTTGATAGATTGGTACCCACAAGGCAGTCCATGCTCCTGGGAGAGTGGCTCACTTAAATATACCAGAGTCTCCAGGTGGGATTGTGAATGCTTCGTGGATGACATTTGACTTAACTTTTCAAGGGTCTGTTGGGGGACATCATGATGTTACGTTCTCTTAGAAGGGTGGTTCTCAGCTGGGTGGTGGTGGCACATGCCTTTAATCCCAGCACTTGGGAGGCAGAGGCAGGCAGATTTTTGAGTTCGAGGCCAGCCTGGTCTACAGAGTGAGTTCCAGGACAGCCAGAGCTATACAGAGAAACCCTGTTTCGGAAAAAAAAAAAAAAAAAAAAAAAGGGTGGTTCTCACCCTTGCCAACTCTGAGAGTCTTTGATATGTTAGTTCTTATGTTGTGGTGACCCCCAACCATAAAATGATCTTGTTGTTACTTCATGACTGTAATTTTGTTGCCATTATGAATCGTAATGTAAATGTCAGATATTATGAATTGTAGTGGAAATGTCAGATATTATGAATTGTAATGTAAATGTCAGATACGCAGGATATCTGATATGTGACCCTCCAAAAGGGTTGAGAGCCACAGGTTAAGAACCATTGTCTCAAAAGAGGTAACCAAGGCTGGACTGGAGAGATAGATAGCTCAATAGTTAAGAGCATATGATACTCTTGAGAGGACCAGAGGTCGGTTCCCAGCACTTACTCTATGACAAGTCTCGACCACCTGCAACTCCAGTTACAGAGGATCCCACATCGTCGTCTGTCTCCACCGACAGCTGCACTCCCATGTGCCACCTCCCCCACTGACATATGCATGTATATAACTGAACGTGAACATGAAATCTTAAAAGGAAAAAGGACTAACCAAGCCTGAATCATAGCACTGGGGGGTGACCCAGGTGCCGGGTGCCAGGCCCCCCAAGATGATGGCAGTGAACAGAGAGACAGCATTCACAGACCAGCAGAAAGACCATTCTGAAGTGACTCAAGACCATTCACATTCATTACACAAAGAGAGATGATTAAATCCGTGTGGAAAAAGACGGATTGTGCAATAAATGTCACTGGCATAAGTCGTTACGGATTTTTAGGGAAAAAAAAATACCCCCCGATCCTAAAGTTAGACTCTTACCTCATAGTGAAATAAACTCCAGATGGTTTGAAGAGATAAGTAAGACACAAGTAAAATGCTAAAAGAATTCAAGGGACACGTTGGTGAATAGCTCTTACACTCCTGGGGTGAAAAAGGCCTTTCCAATACAGCAAAGTTTTGGGAAACTGGGTGGAAAAGCTATATGGCCCTGTACAAAACGTGGCTGGGAGAGACAGAGGGAGCTCTGAGGTCGAGGCCCTCACTTTCCTCCCTACGGCAGTCACACCGCTCTCCCGCTAGTCTACAGTCACTGTTTTCTCCTTGTGGCAGCTGGGATGGGTTCAGAGGATGTCAACTGTGATAGGACTCTGGGGTGTCATGTTTTCCAGCTCCTTGGGTCAATTCTAAAGTTGATAACTGTACACGGAGACATGTCAGCCATTCACAGCACAAAGAAACCTGGAGAGTAAGTCCCAGGAGCACCTGGGAGGGATTCCATGCCTGTCACAGACTTAAATGCCATCGGGGAACAACGATGTATTGCTAGAGAGACACGCAGTGGGGTAGCAGGGCCAGCCAGGGTAGGGGCAGTCTGATAGCTCCGCCCATGCTGTGGACATGGCCATAGTCTTCTTGGATTGCTCTTGGGTTCCTCTATGTCGTGTGCTCTCATGTTGTTCCTGTGGAGCTATCAGGTGACCCAGAGCCCGGCGGGAGCATAAAGGATCTATCTGAGCTGGAGACCTTGCAAGGCTCCGTAATTCAGACTGGGTGGCACTCCCTCCCTGCAGTGGCCAGGGCTCCTCTCGATGCAGTTATACTTGGGCCGACAGTGCAGAGATTGCAAGATTGCATAACCCCTTGGTATCTAATGAGTGAACTTGGGTTTCCCTCTCAGGCTTGCAGAGCCCACTGAGCTCTAGAAGGAAGGAGTGGAGGAGGCTGGGAGAAGGGGAGGGAAACTGAGGCACAGACTCCACATGACTGGAGATCCCAGAGTTTGGAGTCCTGAATTCCACTGGGGTCACCTGACATCTTCTCCCATCCCAAGTGCTGTCTGCTGAGGTTGGCTGCATGGAGATGTCCTATGTGGCATGTGGACCATGTCACCAGATGGGCACAAGACTGGTGAGGGGGCGGCATGCTCGAAACCTGGGAAATCTCAGAAATTGAGGCATCTGGATAGCTTTAGCCTCCAGCCACTGACCTTCCCTTCCTGGGTACCCTCAGGCCCTTCCCCCAAATTATACAATGCCTGGTTCACTCTGAATAAAGCATATGTGTTCACATCCACCTACACTACAGATACAAACAAGGAATGCAAACAAGCTAAGATCATCTCAGAGATCTGCTTCTTTAAGATCAACATGTGGAAGGACTTCCACTAAAGGAACCATAACACTAAAACTCCTAAAGAAGGCCATCTCTCGTCCAGCTCTCTGGCTCTTGGCACTCGCTCCCAACCAGACTGGAATCCTGCCCGACCTGGATTCCACTTTCCTCTTCCAGCCTGGCGTGCAGTGGGGTCTGACACCCTGAAAGGAAACATGCCCTGTGCGGACCTCTGCCCTTCTCTGAGCCTGTGTCCTGGCCGCACCCAGGCAGCCCTCCAGAAGAGAGGTAGAACCCGGGACCACAGTCCTGCCTCCTTAGCTCCTACCTGGGGACACAGGATGCCCCAAAGAGGCAAGGATGCGGCCACCGAGGCTTCTTTGTTTCTCACCTGCTGCTCAAGTCACCACCAGAGGCCA
This sequence comes from Mastomys coucha, assembly GCF_008632895.1. NCBI lineage: Eukaryota > Metazoa > Chordata > Mammalia > Rodentia > Muridae > Mastomys > Mastomys coucha. The sequence continues at coordinate 117,330,895 of NW_022196896.1, forward strand.
GAAAAACACCAGCTTTCTACATCTTACTGCTACTCATCCTGTCTTATATACATGCAGCCCCAGAGTGGAAGAGCCCAGGCTTCCCATCCGTGGGCCTACTAATCCTAGGCTTTGCCATCTTGTCCTCACCTCCAGGCCTCTCTTCTGCCCATGGCCATGGCTTCCATTGACTGTGGTTTTAGATCAGTGGTATGGCCAGGTCCTTGAAAGCAGAGTCGGGTGAAGGTCCTTACGTTCTTTAGGGGATTGACTCGGTAGAGGCAGGGAGTAGGCAAACAGGAGAGAGTTTCAAGACAACTGCACAACAGGGCTAGTGCCCAGCCTCACTGAGGTCTCCCTGGAAGAGACCCATAGAGCCATAGGTTCTCATCCCTTTAGCATCTCTCTCTGTCTCTGACTCAGGTCCCTCAGGTTAGAAGGTGTTCCAACCCAAAGCAAAGGCAGAGAAGAGGGCAGGACCTATCTGCTGCCAGGTTTCCCAGGGAGACCACTCAGACCTATACTTGTCCCCAGGCTTGGTGGGTTCCGACAACCTATTCTGCCAGGCTGAGCCACTGATATGAGGGTGGTCACACCTGAAGTGTCAAAGTGTCACAATCCCTCCTGTGGATCTTTCTAACACCTGGTGAGTTTCTTTCTTTCTTTTTTTTTTTCCCAAGACAGGGTTTCTCTGTGTAGCTCTGGCTGTCCTGGAACTCACTCTGTAGACCAGGTCGGCCTCGAACTCAGAAATCCACCTGCCTCTGCCTCCCAAGTGCTGGGATAAAAGGCGTGCGCCACCACCGCCCAGCACCTGGTGAGTTTCTTAACTCTCTCCAGCCACCTTCCGAGGGGACCTTGAGGGCTTGAAGGCCAAGGGTGCAGGAACTGATGATGTACCTACTATGTGGGCTGGGGGGAACCCAGGGAGAATCCAGGTGATGCCATGGTGACAAGGCACGAGGATTCCAGTCTAGGCTCCTCTGTGAGGATTCATGGGTGGAGTCTGGGGCTCGAGCCTTAGCACAACCCTAAGAAGAGTTGCAGGTGGGTGGGCCTGGCATGCTAAGGCTTCCACCAGGTGTCAGCCTTCCGTCCCTGTAGGAAACACTCAAGGCAACTTTAGTTTGTCCAGTATAGGTATATTTCACCTTTCCCAAGATTTCAGTTATGATTCCTTAGTCCTGGGATGAAGCAGGGCAGAGGACATCAGAACGTCACAGTAGGAGTGCGTGGTATGGCCTAAGTCCCCCAAACCTCAATTGAATACACAGTGCAATGCCTCTAAACTTCCCACTAGCACCTGCCTCTTAAAGTGGCCACTACATCCAGCATCACTACTCTGTTCAGGGGACACTCATCACCCAAACTACAGACACCACAGTGAAACAGATACGGAGGGAAACCGCTCTGGGACCTGTGAATAAGGCATCAGTCAAGGTCTCAAGGGGTTTGCCTCAGAGAACAGGAATGAGACCCACTTCTAGCCACTGGGATTCTGATGTGGAGATGTGAGCTCCAGGGGCATGGAAGGGGAGGAAGAGATGGGAATGGAGAAAGGAGAGGAGAAGAAAAGAGACCAGGTATAGAGGTGGAGGTGAAGGTGGAAGAGAACAAGCAGGGATGGAGGAGGCTTGCTGCTCTGCATGCTAGGCTCCAGTTCCAGCTGGTAACGCTCTTCATAGAGTCCAGTTGTGGCTCCTCCCCAAGCTGTGAGACCTGGAGGGTCTCTCTGCGTTTGCTGTGGAGCGAGGTTGGGATTTCTTCTAAACGCCTTGGCCCCCCACCCCCCGGCCTTTCCAGAGGATGATGTCATTGTGTTTTGGACTGATGGCCAGGTGTTCCTCAGCCTGCTCTGACCACAGCCTCCCACTCCCATCTCCCATCCTTCCTTCACAGGGCAGCCCTTCCCTGCCCCCGGGGAACTGGTGGCCAGCATCTAAGGTGGTTTGGTCACCGCTGAGGTCCGGCTTGTTTTGAATGAGAATTCATTATAGGGCTACCTCATCGTTCCCAGCTCAGTCACCCCCTCTAATGACTCCAATCATGCCATGATGATTATCCTTTTGTCTTTTACCCTAAGTATTGTCTTTCTGGACCAAGGTGACATTTGCCCCTGGAGTAGGGGAGAAGTCTTGGTTGCTGGTAGCTAGACCTCCACCTCTGCTCTCATGTCCATCCTGACATGCTTCTTTTCTGCATCCATCCTGGACTGCGGACACGTTCAGGTTTACTGATCTTTGGCTTCATCCTGTAAGCTCTCGGCCCAGAGCCCTGTGCTTGCTCATCCTATGCACGTAACTTGTATCATGTATCGTAAACTCCAGAATGGGTCTCACAGTGGTCACCAAATCCCACATGTTATTGGGAATGTCTTGCCCAAAAGAGCACTGGGGTGAACAGCAACAGGAAGGCTTGAACTGGATCTTGGAAGGGTGACCTTACCTGGGTTGAGTGTTTAAGGCCCCCAATGAAATGTGTATGAGGCTGGGCCGTTCATACTTGATAGATGTGCTCAGGGTTGTATCCTGGCTGCGGCTCAGCAATGGACTCCTGGAGAAAGAAAAGATAAATCTCCTTTTGACCGTTTACTTGGCTTTCTACAGTCCATTGGATCCCGACGACAACTTATCGTATACATCTTGGCTCCATCTTACAATAAGTCTGTTTGAAGGCAATGCAACTCATTAGCTGCCTTAGATGGCCTGCAGCACACAACGCAGCCAGCTGGCGAGGGACACTCCACGTCAGCAGAAATGCTCGCTGGGCTGCTTGGCTCTTTGAAAACCAGATTCCTGTTAAGCTGACTTATGTATAGGCCATGATGAAGTAGGCCTGGTGACATCATGTGTTCTTTGATGGTTGCCACTGCCCCCACCCCCACCCCAGGATGGGAACGTTCCTGGGAGGTATGTAATGGTTGGGCCTCTTTCACTGTGCAGTGTGAACATTTGGGACTCAGTCAACTGGCCTCAGGTATTCAGTGGGCTAGAAAAAAAAATACAACAAAAAAAAGATGTGTTTTTCCCCCATCCCTCCCTCAGATGTACAGTCTTAAACTTTAAGCATTTCAAAGCTAGAAAGTAAAAATTGCCTGGGTCTCATCATGGATGGCATTTGAAATACATTTAAGACTAGAATCCAAGTTCCTTCCTCTATGATCAGAAAAAAGCCATGTGTCCCCTCTGGCTATGTCTGTTCTCTAGAAATGAAGACCCCCAAGCTCCTGCGTGGCTTCAAGACACTGGGAGTCTGAGGCTGCAGCCAGAAGCCAACACGGGAGTAAAACTATTCCAAGGTACCAGGGATGTTTCCTACCAGACTGAACCTCTGTTGCTTAGCATGAACAAGATCCCGTGGGCAGTGCCCAAGTTTGGTGGAACAGAAGAACTCGCTTGGACATTCCCCATTGCCCGTAAACGTGAACTCGATTCTCTGTTAGGACAGAACTCAACTGAGCTCACTCACTGTCTCTCCTGGGCTATGCTGCAAGCAAGGGGAGACTACAGGTATGAGCACAGGTCCTTGTTCATTCTCAAGATCACCACCCAGGAATGCAGAGCCTGGAGCCTATTCTAACCCTTATCCCCACCCAAGACATCTCTCCAGTACAAGCCTAATGTGTCCCCCAAACTAAACAACAAGCGTCCTTCCATGTAGACCCCAATCAGACCATCGTTAGCTCCAGCTGAAGCCACCCTAATAACCAGCATGTGGTCCGAAGTAGACCACACTGGCTCGTAGATCAGGAATGTTCGTCTGTGCCTTGAGATGAAGAAAAGCTTCTGCTGTATTCATTTCTACTTAATTGATTTTATTTATAAACTTTTGAACTAACTTGTGGTCTCACTAGGAGTTGCACAAAGAACACAGCCAGGCACAGCAGAAGCCGTGTCTCGACCTCCCCTGATGTCTTGTGTGACTTTGGAGTGTGACTCAAATCTAGAACTATTCATCACAGTTATGAATGGAGTTGGTGGCCAGTTGGATGGCTTATGGGGTTCCCACATGGAAAGCCTTCCCCAAGGTCTTGGCCTAACACTGACATTGACATCAGCTTTCTAGGATATGCACTGTTGTCTCTGTGGGCCTCTACCTGGGAGGGTGCAGGCTGGGTTTACCCAGGGCAGTGGCACATAGGGGTGGCCTTGCTCTCTCTGGGCATCTCCGATCCCAACATGCATGCATCAGCATTCATAAGTGAAGTGTCTGGTGGGTCTCCATCTCCCCAGAGGGCCCTCCAACTTCTTAATAAGCATGAAGAAGAGCTATTCCTTTCTTGAGCTAGCACAGAGCCCCCGCTCCAAGAGTGAACCTTGCCTGTATCAGGTCACACGGAGCTCATTGATGAGTGCACAGGCAGTGAGGGGTGGTTGTTACACTCCAAGGCTCCTTGGACACCAGAAAGAGCCCGATCCTAACATCCAGGTATACGCAGGCACCTTACCTGGGGTGGCCTTCTCCACCCACCTGAGATTACTAGTTTGTCCTGGAGAGGGTCCTGGAGAGCCATATCCTGTTCAGTTTTCTCTCAAAGAGGCTCATCCTTGCCTGCAGGACCCATGGCGGCTCATCTGGGGACTAGGGTGGAGTTTGAGACAGGACCCAGAGTGACCAGAAAGGGTTGGTCAGGATAGTGGGCTATGTGGAGCCAAATGCTCTGGCCCAGGCTTGGGCATCCTACAGAGACCCGAATCCCAATGCTACTCATTCCGTTCCGTTACCCATTCCATCCATCTCCCGCCTTCACTCACAGACCTTCTTCATCTCACTTCATACATGGTTTCTGGTACTTCTCAGAGCTGTGTTTTCGACATAAAAACACTGCACATTCTCCTCAGTTTTTGATGGGTTCTGTCTTTACAAACCCATGACCCAGGTTCTATTCTTAGCACCACATGGTGGCTTACAATCAATGGTTACTGTAGTCCAAGAGGACCTGACACCCTCTTCTGACCTCTATGGGCACCAGGCACATACATACATACATGTAGGCAAAACAGTCATAGACATAAAAATGTAATAATGTAAATAAATAATATAAATAAATCTAAAAAAAACGAACAAACCCCTTTGTTTCAATGGTTATTTAAACATAGATTTTGTGAGTCTGTATTTTCTGCCTTTATATGATTAGTGAGCTACTTTGTCTCTCTCTCTCTCTCTCTCCCTCTCTCTCTCTGTCTCTCTCTCTCCTCTTCAGACAATTGGAATTTTAGTTTATTTATGAGTTTCGTTGTTGTTTTATTTTTCTAACTAATTTTGGCTTTTATCTTTACAACTTCCCTTTCGCTGTTTTCTTTTTGATTACTCCATTTCCCCCAGCTTACCTGATAAGATATTTAATCTCCGATTGTTTCACTTACAGTGATTCACGCTCTGAGCTGCCATCATGCCTTGACTTTAGCTTGTTGATCTCAGGGCGCCTCTTCCAGTCTCCCGGTGTTTACAAAGTCTCCACCCGACTCTAAGAATCCAGGAGAGAAACTTTTTGCTACTAATTCTGCATTTTGTTTCATTGTGGGCAGGAGACCATTGTTTGTCCTGCACGCCGAGGTTTAGCATGAACTCCAGTCACTGTTCAGGCGAGCCTGCGTAGACCAGGCTCTGCGTTCTTGAGTCAGTTTCTGTGCCCAGTGAATAGGGTTGAGCTGGTTGTTTGTGTGTGCAGCGGGCACAGCAGCTCATACTGGCTTCTTGTTCATCTGACCACAGGCAGGCAGAGGTGGTGTGGTGATGCGCTGTCTGTCAGGTTTCTCCCCTTTCCCCTTCTCATCTCTCCTGAAGCTGCTCTCGTGAGCACCGTCTTGTCTTGGGCAGAGCCATGCCTTCTGGACACTAGCTCCTAATGGTTTTACCTTTTTGCTTGAATTTCACCTGACTGTATCTCAATAAAACAAGTTGTCCTTGTTTGCTTCATTGTCAACTTGACACACCTGGGAAGAGGAACCTCAACTGGGGAATTACCTCCATCAGATTACCGTGTAGGCAAGGCTCTGGGCGCAATGTCTTGATTAATGACTGATGTGGAGGGACTCATTTCTCTGAGGGCGTGGTGACCCCTGGGCTGGTGGTCCTGGATCTATAAGAAAGCAGGCTGAGCAAGCCATGGGGAGCAAGGCAGTGCGCAGCACCCCTGTGTGGCCTCTGCCGCGACACAGATGTTTGGCTTTTCCTCTGTCACAGCTGATGTGTAGTTACTTGATTGCTTTAGTGTTACCTGCTTCACATTTATTTAACATTTTAATTTAACTTAATTTTTATAATTTAAATTTTCATTTCTATGTTCCCACAGTCTAACTCTTATTTAAATCTTCAACTATTTGGCTTAGCTTAATGGTAATTTTTACTTCCAGTTATAACTATGTGTTTTTACCAATACACCAACCCATGGATTTAGCCCTCCCTCTTCCTCCTCCTCCTCTTCTTTTTTTTTTTGGGGGGGGGTGTGCAGTGAACTTTATTGATGGTATTGAAGAGAGTAGGGAGGGCTCCCTAGGCCCCTCCTATTATGGGGGTCTGGGATGGAAATTGTGAGGGAAATACTAAGTGTTGGGGTGGGTGCCAGGCTCTCTGCTGGCAGAACCAGGTGAGAGAGAGAGAACCCGGTCCAGCTGAGCCTCTCGGGGCTGAGCGGGATGTTGAGTGTCCTGACTCGGATCTCCTGCCTTCTGGAGAATAACCACCCAGAGCCAGGAGTCTGTCAAAGCAGGAACTTGTTTTAATGTATTGATCTTTTCTTTATAAAGGGCTGAGAGAGGAGGTGGAGTTTTTTAGCTCAGATGAGATGACACAAGGGAGGGGAAAGTTGACTAAGGGTATGGGGTGACTGATGGAGCCAACAAAGTTATTCTACATCAGCAGTAGCTAGGCAAAGGTAGGCTTAAGCAGGTTGTGCTGAGTCACTTCAGTATGGAAGTGACTGAGACAGTTTACAAAACTGGAGCCAGGCTTGGGTTTGTCTTACAAAACTCGAGCCAGGCTCGGGTTTGTCCTCAAGGCCCAAACCAGGGCCAAATAGGGCCCAACAGGTGGGACTCCTCAGCAACTGAGGGCCTCTCTCTTGCTCTCAGTGTCCTCACTGGGGTGAGTGGTCCAGTGTTTCTTACTCCTTGGAGGCCATGGAGGCCATGAGGTCTACCACCCTGTTGCTGTAGCCGTATTCATTGTCATACCAGGAAATGAGCTTTATAAAGTTATCATTGAGAGCAATGTCAGCCCCATCATCAAAGGTAGAAAAGTGGAGTTGCTGTTGAAGTCACAGGAGACAACCTGGTCCTCAGTGTAGCCCAGGATGCCCTTCAGTGGGCCCTCAGATGTCTGCTTCACCACCTTCTTGATGTCATCATTCTTAGCAGGTTTCTCCAGGCGGCATGTCAGATCCGCAACTGATACATTGGGGGTAGGAACACGGAAGGCCATGCCGGTGGGCTTCCCGTTCAGCTCTGGGATGACCTTGCCCACAGCCTTGGCAGCACCAGTGGATGCAGGGATGATGTTCTGGGCAGCCCCACAGCCATCATGCCACAGCTTTCTAGAGGGACCATCCACAGTCTTCTGAGTGGCTGTGATGGCATGGACATTGGTCATGAGCCCTTCCACGGTGCCAAAGTTGTCATGGATGACTTTGGCTGGGGGAGCTAAGCAGTTGGTGGTGCAGGGTGCATTGCTGACAATCTTGAGTGAGTTGTATTTCTTGTGGTTCACACCCATCACAAACATGGGGGCATTGGCAGAAGGGGCAGAGATGGTGACCATTTTGGCCCCACCTTCAAGTGGGCCCTGGCCCTCTCCATGTTGGTAAAGGCGCCAGTAGACTCTACAGTATACTCAGCACCAGCATCACCCCATTTGATGTTAGTGGAATCTCACTCCTGGAAGATGGTGATGGGCTTCCCGTTCTCAGCCTTGACTGCGCTGTTGAATTTGCCATGGGTGGAATCATATTGGAACATGTAGACCATGTAGTTGAGGTCAATGAAGGGGTTGTTGATGGCAACAATCTCTACTTTGCTAAGTGCAGAGCAGAAGGCAGCTCTGGTAATTAGGCACCCAATACGCCCAAATCCATTCACACCAACCTTCACCATTTGTCTATGGGACAAGGCTGGCACTGCACAAGAAAATGCAGCTTTCTCTGAAACAGGGAGGAGGCAGAGAGCTCCTCCTCCTCCTCCTCCTCCTCCTCCTCCTCCTCCTC
>NW_022196896.1:117339280-117340521 GCF_008632895.1 Mastomys coucha
TTCTTCTTCTTCTTCTTCTTCTTCTTCTTCTTCTTCTTCTTCTTCTTCTTCTTCAGACATGACCTTGCCATGTGGCTGAGTCTGGTTTTGAACTCACAGATCCTCTGCCCCTACCCCCTGAGCACCAACATAACAACAGGTGCGCGTGCCTCCATGATCAGCTCCATTTCTCTGTCTTTCTTTGTATTAGTTATTCTTCTTGTTGCTGTGATGAAATACCAAACAGATCAACTTAAGGAAGGAAGAGTTTATTCGGGCTCACAGTTTAGGAGGATAGCTTGTATAGCAGGAGTTGAAGCATGGTCATATTGTACCACAGCCAGGGACAAACACAGAGAGAGGAAGGGATGCTGGGGTCAGCCTACTTTCTCTTTTTATTTAGTCAGCAGTCCATAGGATGCTGCTGCCCACACTCAGGGTAGTTCTTCTGAGCTCAGTTGAACCTCTCTGGAAACACTCTCATAAGCACGCTCAGAAGTGTGTTTCCACACTGACTCAAAATCTGCTCAAGCTGACAATAGAGACTAATCATAGCCCTCTCAGTTTCCTTTGTCAGAGGATATATGTCTATGTCTATGTCTATGTCTATGTCTATGTCTATGTCTATGTCTATGTCTATGTCTATGTATCACACACACATATATGGCCATCTTCTGCTCTATGTCTATGTCTATGTATCACACACACATATATGGCCATCTTCTGCTCTTATTCCAAATGCTTTGTACTGTCACTATCTTGAATATACAGAATGTCTTAGTTAGAGGTTTATTGCTGTGAAGAGACACCATGACCATGGCAACTCTTATAAAAGAAAACAACTTAACTGGTGCTGACTTACAGTCTCAGAGGTCTAGCCCATTATTGTTATGGGAGAAGCTACGGCGGCATGCAGGCAGACACGGTGCTGGAGAAGGAGCTGAGAGTTCTACATCATGATCCACATGCAGCAGCAGGAGACTGAGATGCACTGGTCAGCTTGAGCATCTTAGACCTCAAAGCCCACCTGCAAAGGAACACACTTCTTCCAACAAGGCCACACTTTCTAATAGTGCCACTACCAAGCATTTAAATACATGAGTCTATAGGGCATTCCTGTTCAAACCACCACACAGGGCATCTGTGCCTTTTACATATACAGGACATCTGTGTGCATCTTATATATACAGGCATGATATATTATCTATCATATATACACACACATATATGTGTGTATATGATATATATATATATATATATAT
>NW_022196896.1:117340531-117360005 GCF_008632895.1 Mastomys coucha
TATATATATATATATATATATATGTACACACACACACACACTCAGTGCACACACGCGCACACATACATATTTCCAGATTCTGAGGCTGGAATACACAGGTTTTTGACCTGGATCTTGGCATATGAAGACAGAGGCTTTTGATCCAGATTTTGAGGAAAAGTGTCCATGAAAAGCTTAGGCCCAGGCAAGTTAGTACAAACCTTTAATCCCAGGAGAAAGAGGCAAGCATATCTCTGAGTTCAAGGCCAGCCTGGGACAGAGCAAGTTCCAAATCCCAGGTGTGGTGATTCATGCCTTTGATCTGGGCCATACCTTCTGCTGGAGGCCTACAGAGGACAATGGAATAAGGAAGGTTCGCTCTTCTTTACCTGCTCACACTTACTTGCCAGCACTTCTGTTGGAACCTACTTCTTCAGGACTCCAGCTCATAAAGAAGGCCAGGTGAAACACTTAGCCTCTCATGGGACTGAGTAACTACTAGATTCTTGGACTTCCCATTCACAGCTGCCCATTGTTGGGTTAGTGGGACTACAGACTGTAATTCATTCCAATAAATTCCCAATATATAGAGACATTCTGTAAGTTCTGTGACCTGTGAGAACCCTGACCCCCCTCTCCATATATACAATATACATATATTCCATATATATATGGAATTTATTGGAATGGCCAATAAATTCCCAATATATAGAGACATTCCATAAGTTCTATTTCTCCTGAGAACCCTGACTCTCTCTCTCTCCCTCCCCCCCACTCTCCATATATATATATATATATATATATATATATATGGAGATGACTTACAGTCTGTAGTCAAGTAACCCAACAATGGTAAGCTGTGATATTCTTTGGCCTTTACACACTCAACATCTTTAAAAACTATGTATACCTCTCGGTTTTTCTGAACTCATGAAAATCTATGCAGATAAGCACATCCTGCATTCCAAGTTTCCCATGCACTGCCTCCAGTCTCCACCAGGACCTGCTGCCTGCAGCCCTTCCCGCTGTCTTCTCCCTAATCCTTCTGTGGCTTCTCTGAATCCCTGCCTGGATCGTCTTCCCTTTTTTTTTTTTTTTTTTTTTTTTTTTTTTCGGTTTTTTGAGACAGGGTTTCTCTGTGTAGCCCTGGCTGTCCTGGAACTCACTCTGTAGACCAGGCTGGCCTCGAACTCAGAAATCCTCCTGCCTCTGCCTCCCAAGTGCTGGGATTAAAGGCGTGTACCACCACTGCCCAGCTAGTCTTCCCTCTTAAGTGCTCCTATTCTCTCTTCAGCTGTGTCTAATCTGCTGTCAAATTCATCCATACATCCATGTGTTCAACAGTTTTTCAACATGTCTCTAATACCCAGCTTCTCTGGCAAAACATTTTTTTAACTGTGTCCTTTACTCAGCTAAACACATGGGTGATAATCACTTTACATTTTAATTATTTTGAAGCTTGTGTCTATAGTCTGAGGCTGTTTCAGGTCTACTTCTTTTGTCTGTTGTTTCCCTTGTGACGCGACCCCCTCGACCAGCAAGAAGGATGCGACCCTTTGAGCTCTTCTTAAAGCAGTTTATTCAGGATCCTGAACAACAATCTTCTGACCCCCCGGGAAAAGCCGGTGCAGGAAGGCGAGAGCCAGCGCCATCTTTTAAGGCGCGGCACCACGCAGCTCTCCACACCTGTTTTCCGTCTCTGTCTGTCTCTGTTTCTCTGTGTATGTATCTGTGTGTCTGTCTGTCTGCCCATCTGTCTACTCGTCTCCCCCCTTCCCCTCCCCCAGCATCCTGCTAGCTAAGCAGATACTTTATTGCTGATCATACCCCAGCTCGATCACTTCTGCCCTTGTTTTTTTGTAAATATGGTGTTTTCTTTTTCTGCTAATCACCAGATGGGATGTGTAAAAACCTGGAAAGAGAACCAAAGTCTCAGATATCATTTTTCCACACAGCATTTATGATTCTTTCTAGATGGTAGCTAGCCACATTCACAGTCCAGGGTGCCTGACTCGTACTAGGATGTGAGGTGGAACTGAATCCACACCTCCAAGAATGATCCATTTTTCCTCCTGCTCTGTGAGCTTCTGATTTCTCAGGAACTCCCTCCTTGGTGGACTCTGAGTGCCCTCCTGGTCCTGGCTAGAATCGAAAGCTCTTCTCAGCTCTTACCTGTTTCTTCTGGAATGGACACAGGACCCTGGAGACAGCCAAGACTGTCTGCTCTCTCCTCTTTCCTGGACCTGTGCCTTGTAATGTTCCTCTGCTGCTTAGCTGCCTCGTGTCTTCTCTCAGGTTTTCTTTTGTCTGGATTTTGTACTTTTTCTTGGCTAAAGTGTTGGTGGGAACGACCTACCCTGTCATTTCCAGAAGTGGAACTTTTGAGTAATTTCATACTATTTAGCATTTCCCATCTTCTCAATCTTGTCCCTGTGTTTATCTTAGGATTATTGTGAGTTGAGACACAGAGGAATAGCAGATAGATGTGCAGTTGGCATCGGGGGAACTGTCAGTCAGTATACCTGCCACTGTGCTCTGTACTGTATCAAAGAATGCAAGTGGTGGCCACTGGGGAGCCTTTTGTTCTCTCTACACAGGACTGCGCGCCTCAGGGTTATGGAGGCATAGTGCCTGGGAGGTGACGGAGCATCGATGAATTCGTGGTGCTGCCCTGCCAGCCCCAAGTTGGCTCTGATGCCAGGACCCCAGCTGCTTCCTGGAAGTCAGCCGACCGTCTGCACACTGGAAAGAGGCACTGTGGACCCTGGAGTCATCTGAGTTGCTTTTTTTCTTTAATAAGCACTTTGGGTGTGTCTTCTTCATGTATCTAGAGCCTTCACCTCCTCTTTATTTAACTCACTCCCTCCCCGCCCCCGCCCCCCGGCTTTTGGATCCGTTGGAAAGCCCATATAAGTTTACAACATGAATAGAGTATAACCCGGTGATATTTTGTGACTCGAAGCCAAGTTAAACATATGGCTATTTGAACGTTATTTTGTTGAAAACCTTTTTGGAAATGCCTTTTATCCACTTTGGGGCAGATCTAATTATAGATGGATTTTTAGCTTGCATGTTGAGCGCTTGATTTGGTAGGTCTGAATAAACCAGAAGGGGCCAAATCTCCCCCGTGGGAGCAGGCAAATCCGTGGGCTGTAGAGATTTTTTTCTTTTAATATTAACTATTGCTCAAATAATATTAGTGTTCTTTTCAGGCTCCCACGTACCCCACTCACACACGCTTCCATTGCAGTTACCCAGCAGCCTCTGCATTCATAACTTAACATTTATGCTTCAGAGGAGACTGAGTTTGCCCACAGCAAGCCAAAGCAGCCTTGTTAGAATGCTCCACACTGCCTCTGCCTTGCCAAGGGCGCTCGGTGACCTTGGCCTCCAGCCATGCTGTGGTCCTTGTAGGGAACATGCTATGTGCTACTGTGCAGGGCTCGGCTCTCTCTAGGACTTCTTGCTGGATGGTCGGGGCCCTGTGCCGCTTTGCAGTTTGTAGGAATGACCCAGTGGCAGTGAACTTGGGCAGGCCCCTGGCCACCCTGAGTTTCATCTATTCACCACAGAGCCACCCTGGATGTTAAACAGGATCAATAGGATAATGAACTTGGTTCACCCTCAGCTCCACGCCCCTGGCCCGTCACTGGAGACGAAGGGTGGGCTTCCTCTTGTGGCTAGAACACCGTTCCCTGACTCCTGCTGCTTTTTCTGATGCTACAGTGTTACACAAGATAACAGACCCAAGAAGAGCATTGCCAGGAGAAGATGTTATGCTACGTTACAGTCATGTTACATGTTATGTTAGAGTCAGGGAGAATGGCAGACAGTGGTCACTGGGAGGCAGAGCCGGGAGATGTGAGGGTGTCAGGAGAGCGCAGAGCCTTGAGGAGACTGCCAGTCAAGCCACTGGGCTGCTAGAGAGGAGGACACTGGCTTTAAATGAAAAGCCTGGAGTAAATCAAACCAAAGGTCACCTGGCCTAGCAATCCGTCCTCCTGCTAAAGTCACAGAAATAATATACACATAAAAAAACCTCAGAGTCACTGGAAGGATCAGGGCCACTTGACTTCCTCCCTCTGTCTTCCCACTCCTTGCTCCTGTCACACTGGCCGAGTTCTCTCAGCATGTTGGGTCCTACATAGGGCAGACCCCAGTGAGGAAGGAACAAAGGAAGCAGACCCAATCTCCATGAGTTTCAGTATAGACACACATTGTTACCATCTAGGGCTCCTCATTAGTTCTTTTTCTTTTTTTTTTCTTTTCTTTTTTTTTACAAGCTAAAAATTTAAAAGGCAGGAGAACAGGTGGCAGCTGGGAGAGTCACACAACAGCCAGAATCAGAATCAGTTGGGAAAGACACACACACACACACACACACACACAGGCACAGAGGGAGAGGGTACAAGAGAGCAATGAGAGAGAGAGAGAGAGAGAGAGAGAGAGAGAGAGAGAGAGAGAGAGAGAGAGAGAGGAGAGAGGGGAGAGAGAGAGAGAGAGAGAGAGAGAGAGAGAGAGAGAGAGAGAGAGAGAGAGAGAGAAGAGAGAGGAGAGAGAGGGAGAAAAGGAGGGAAGAAGAGAGGGGAGTGAGAGAGGGAAGAAGAGAAAGGAGATGCTTTGCAAAGTGGAGGAGGAACTCTAGAAGCTGGCTTAAAAAGGGACACAGTGGGTGGGAGGGAGCAGAAGTGTGTGTGTGGGATGAGAGTTGAAGAGGAGGGGTACGGGCAGGGTAAAGTCTTTAAAGGGTCGTCTTTCCATACTTTAGGGTTGGTCAGTTTGAAGAAAGATAGGATGGCTAATTGGCCCACAATGGTTGTATCTTCATCTGACTTGAACTTGCGGAGTCAGTCCATCAGCAGGATACCCACGGGCAAGAAAAAGAGTCCACGTGGCTTTTCTTTCAAGCGTCCAGGCTTCTGTCTCAGGTCAGGAGGTTGAGGAAGAAGCCGGCCATATTGGAAGCTCACCATCTTTATTACCTACTCATGGCATCTCCCCCTCTCTGTCTGTCTACCAGAGAGTCTGTCTAACTCCTGGACCCAAAGATGATGTCAGTGGAAGGAACACTGGGCAGAGGCCTGCGGCTCATGAGGACCCTCGTGGGGAGGAGAAGACCCTGGACAGGTACGAGGTGGGAGCTAGAAAGGGGAAGAGGCAGATGGATTTTTGAATTTGAGGCCAGCTTGGTCTACAGAGTGAGCTCCAGAACAGCCAGGGCTACACAGAGAAACCCTGTCTTGAAAATAAAAGAAAAAAGAGAGAGAGAGAAAAAAGAAAGGGGTGATGTTCCAACCACGAAGGGCCGTGGATGCCTCAGAGCCTAGAGCAGCAGCATCATTTTGCAGCAGTTTGGTCAGAGTCCAGAAGGACAAAAGTTTTGGGGAAAGGAGGGCTGAAAACTTCATTTTAGTCCAAAAATTATTTGTAAAAATTGCTGAACTTATTTGATTTGAATCTTATCTATTCTTTTTTTAAAAAATTAAATTGTATTTATTTACTTATTGTGTGTCTATTGTGTGTGTGGATAACCAGCAGATGCTTATGTTATGACATGTATATGGAGGACAGTTTGTGGGAGTCAGCTCTCTTCTTACTATGTGGGGCTTGGACACTGAGCTCAGGTTGTCAGGCTTATCTGCAAACACCTTCACCCACTGAGCCCTCTCACTGGCCCATGCTGCTCTACTCTCATAGATCTGATCTGTTTAGGGTAAACTCAGTGGTTTCTATTTCAATTCCAATAAAAAGGTTCTTGATGTGTGGTAAACACTTGTATATTTCTTAAATTCACATATGCTTCCCCACAGCACATGTACAAATATTTTTCCCAATTCCTTTACATTTTCTGAAAGGCTCTTGCTCCTAATGTGATAGATGAATTACAGGTTGATCTGTGTACATTTATTTCTTTTTATTAACTATTTAGTTAGGTACAAAATAACAAGTTTCATCTTAGCATAGATACATACACACACACACACACACACACACATACACACACACACACACGCGCGCGCACACACTTATTTTGAATGCCCTAAACATTTTGTGGGTGTGAATGTATTTGTATGTGCATATGTGTGTGTTCATGCGTGTGTACATGTGTGCATGTGTTTGTGAACACATACATACGTGTCTATCTGTGTATAATGTGGATATGTATATGTGTGTATGAGTAGGCACGCTTGTGTGTATGTCTGCATGTGACTGTGCATGCATGCATATGCCTGCATGTATGTGTGTATGTGTGTTATGTAAGTTTGCTAGTCAGAGTTTTTATCCCTGTTAACTGTAGCCGCCAGCGGCCATGGGTTACTGAGTTCCTGAAAGGAAAGATGGGGCTGAATGGGAGGGACATTGAGAGAAGAATGAGACAGAACAAGTTTCTGACCAAGGCCCAATGTTTGCTTAGGAATCCCACTATTCCAGGATCTTGTTGCTCATCAGTATCTTATTGCTTTGTCCAGAGCTGGTCAGGAAGACGTGGGCAGCTGCTCAGCAGGTGGTGGCTTCTTTCAGGAAGCTGCAGATGAGGCAGGACAGTAGACTTCACCTAGGTGAGAAGGCTCTACCCTAGGTGGGCTAGCCGGCTGTGGCAAAGACAAGGTCTGACTCAGCCCGCTTGAGAAGGGGGGGGGGGTTGGGGGGGAGGGCACAGTTAACAAGTACCTGAAAGATCAAAAAATCTTCTAAACTTACTGACTGTCTGATACCTGGCTTTAAAGTGTAGGCAAAAGATATCAAAATATATAACGTTTTGACTTACAAAGTAAGCAAGAGATAAAAGCATTAGTTTGGCCTTTCAACATCCTTAGGCTTGGAGGCTTGGCTCAGGGGTTTAGGTTACTGGATGCTTTTGCAGAAGGCCTATGTTCAGTTCCCAGTATACACACTGCCTGGAACTCCAGTTCCGAAGGGTCTGAAGACCTCTTCTGACCTCTATGGATACTGCATGTATGTGATATACAGATACAAGCAGGCAAGACACTCATACACATAGAAAGCAATAATAAAAGACTAATGGGCCATCACCTTCCAGCAATGGACACCACCAAACCTCCATTTGCAGTTGAGCACTTCTGCTAACTGTTTGGGGTTTGAGTATGCTTGGCCCAGGGAGTGGCACTATTAGGAGGTATGTTCGTGTTGGAGGAAGTGTGTCATTGTGGGGTTGGGATTTGAGACTCTCCTTCTCGCTGCCTGAGAGATTTTCCTGTTTGCAGGTGCATCAAGATGTAGAACTCTCAGCTCCTTCTCCAGCACCATGCCTGCCTGCACGCTGCCATTTTTCCCACCATGATAATAATGGACTGAGCCTCTGAACCTGTAAGCCAGTCTAAATTAAACGTTGTCCTTTGTAAGAGTTGCATTGGTCGTGGTGTCTCTTCACAACACTGGAAGCCCTAAGCAGGACATGACTTGACTAAGGGTCCTGACAGATGAATGGGTCCTGGCAGGGATTGAGACTGGGTGAGAGAAAGAGTTGGAGGGCATGGGGCTCAGGGATGCCAGGAGGTAGAAGCAAGTCTAGAATCGGGTGGCTGAAAAAAAGATTACATAGAAGAATGTGCCGTGTGACAGACGTTTTCTGTGGGGAGATCTCTCTCATGCATACACGCACACACACCCCTCTACTGATCCCAGAAAAAAAACCCAAACAGACCAAAATAATAATTGCACAAAGCCAGCTTGGTAAACATGTGAGTTTTAATTGGAGTCAGTACTTAGGGGAACATGAGTGAGGGGCTTGTACTGGAGCAGGGACAACTTTAATGTCACTGCATCACTAAAAAAGCCCACCCCAACGTTAGCAACCCTGGTGCTCTCTGCAGTTTGCAGGCAGCTGGACAGACAGTTCTAGAATGTCTTCTATGCAGTTTAGCTGGTCTGTCATCCCACACAGCAGCGATCAACTCCTTTTTAAGATGGCTGAGGAGAAGCTGTGAGGATTTTCGAAGCTTCTCTTTGTCTTAGTTAAGGTTTTACCGCTGTGAACAGACACCATGACCAAGGCAATGCTTATAAAATACAACATTTAATTGGGGCTGGCTTACAGGTTCAGAGGTTCCATCCATTATCATCAAGGCAGGAACATGGGGACTGGAGAGGTGGCTCAATGGTTAAGAGCACTGACTGCTCTCCCAGATGTCCTGAGTTCAAATCCCAGCAACCACATGGTGGCTCACAACCATCTGTAATGGGATCAGATGCCCTCTTCTGGGGTGTCTGAAGACAGCTACAGTGTACTTATATACATAAAATAAAGAAAGAAATCTTTAAAAAAAAAAAAGGCAGGAACATGGCAGCATCCAGGCAGGCTTGGTGCAGGCAGATCTGAGTGTTCTACATCTTCATCTGAAGGCTGCTTGCAGAATACTCACTTCCAGGCAGCTAGGACTAGGGTATTAAAGCCCACACCCACAGTGACACACCTACTCCAACAAGGCCACACCTCCTAATAGTGCCACTCGCTGGGCCGAGCATATACAAACCATCACACTCTTCTAGACAGGAGGGCTTTGGTTTATCTCCACAGTCTTAGGAGCCTCCTACTTTGCCCGGGAGCAAAATGCAGTATAACAGAGTATAGGCAGGAGTGTGGTTCTCCCTGCTTCAGGCAGAGGGGCATCTATTATCGCTGATGGATGGAGAGAGGGAAATTTGGGGTTTGTCATGTGGCTTTGCTGGCCACCTCATGTGGACACCCTGTGAGTTCCTGAGAGAGGCCTGAGTAAAAGTCTAAAGGGTGAGAGAAGCCCAAAGAGAATGTTTGAAATGGGCATAGCATGCCAAGGACAGGTGCCATAGGCCAATGGGAGTGCAAAGCTTTCCCTGGGTCAAGCTCAGAGGGTTGGAGGGCAAAGCCTTCCTCCGGTCTGAGTGCAAATGTAGACAGCGTGTGCAAGTAGGAATGTTTGTGAATGACTGGCCTGTGTGTACAGAAACAGTGTCCTCCTCCAATGTGTCTACAGCCTGAGACCGCGCCTACAGACACCTCTTAGCAAGACAAGCAAATGCTCCCCCTGTGCTGTACATAATAAACATGGCAGGGCTCGGGACAGTCCCATAGTTGATGCCACTCCATCAGAGTGGGGGTGGCCCACTCTACCCCAGCTTTCCTGTATGTCTGCCCTTTCATCATTCTCTCACTGCTTCAGTCAGGTTTCTGGGACCCAAGCTGTGTAGGCCATGGCACTTGTGAGGGTGACTTTGTGCAAGGGGTTCCCACTCCACTGTACAGCCAAGGCTGCACCGTGGCTGTCATTGCCAGGGGCTCTTTTCAAACTCTATTTCCTTGGTTGGCTGAGATGTCCATGCTCAGAGGGCCAATGCCTCTTAGTTGAGTGTTTGTGAGCGATCTGCAAAAGACTTACACACACGTCTCCTCTGAAAGGGCATTAGCACATCTCCTATTGCTGTTCTGTGTGAATGGTGCAGGGTGTTACATTTGATTTAGATTGCCTCTGCAGTTGGACTAAGAAAGAGGTACCTGGAGTAGGGGTTGGGGGGGCAGAATAGTGGAGTTCACTCCTTGTAAGAGTCAGTGATGTCACCCATCCCCAGACTCAACTAGATCCTGGGACTCTGAGTGATGAATGGATTAACCCCTTGATGGAATCACAATGCTGCTGTCATGGAGAAGTGTTAGAAGAGGTGGGGCCTAACGGAAGGAAACGCTTCACAGCGAGCGAGCGAGCCCTTGTGTGAAGTAACAACACAGCCGTGACGCTGTTTTTTAATGTACCAGCATAGAGACGAGGCAGAGATGAGCAGTGTGCTGCACTGGTGCAAGACAGTGCCTTTTAAATTCCTAACTATAGTGCCGGGCAGTGGTGGTGCACGCCTTTAATCCCAGCACTTGGGAGGCAGAGGCAGGCAGATTTCTGAGTTCGAGGCCAGCCTGGTCTACAGAGTGAGTCCAGGACAGCTAGGGCTACACAGAGAAACCCTGTCTCCAAAAACCAACCAACCAACCAAACAAACAAACAAAACCAAAAAACAAAACAAAACAAATTCCTAACTATAAGAAATCACTACCCTCCTTTTCTCGCAGGCCAGGATTCGACTAGCCCCACCCCCTTTCAAATCCCACCTCCGATTGATTTAGGCGCCAAACCCTACAGACTTAGTAATTTGGGACTTGCGAGTGCTCAGTCACTTAGCAGACTCCCCTCAGAGGGCCCCACAGTGTAAATGGACTGAAATAGACTGTAGCAGTTTCTTTCTTACTCTGGGGGACACAGTATCCATGACTCTTTTCTGTCTTGTTCTCTGTTTTCTGGTTGCCATGGAGTGAGCCACATCCTCATTGATACATTCTCACTGTTGTGATGTTCTGTGCCAAAGCACAAGGGCCTGGCGGAGTGGCCACAGTCTGAGCCCTCCGGCACTGTGAGCAACGTTAATCTCCCTGCCTTTCTCTGTCAGGCACCTTTTGCCATAGAGATGGGACAGGACACAGTAGGTTCTGGGTAGAAACTGGGATCTTTGAGTTTAGCTATCCGCTCCTTTTAAAGCACCGAATGCTCAAATTCCCCCTCAAACACTCCTGTCACAAGGGTTTCATCAATCAGGCAGTTAAAAGCATTTTTGTCATTTCCTGTGTGATTTTTCCCCCTTTGATCCAAATGTTATTTATATTCATTTCCTTTTGATTTTCAAATATTTGGGGGAGAAGTGAGGTATCTTTCTATTATTAGTTTGTGACTGACTTTCATTTTAGTCGGAAAACATCTTCTCTAGAATTTCAATGCCTTTAAATGTATTGAGACTTAGTTGACAGCATTAGTATACATTTTATCTAGTGAATATCCCTGTGCACTTAAACATGGTATAAATATCAGTCATGTCAAGCAAGCTGACATGAGTTTAATGTCATCAGCAGGTTTTCTGTCTTTTCTTCCCTGTTCCTGACAGAATGGTGCTGAAGAGGCCAACAATGGATTTCTTTCTTTTTTTTTTTAAACTCATTTTATCTTCTTTGCTTTATGTATTTTGTACTATTATTACAGGGCTATGCATGCAGGCTTCTGCAGCTTTTAGAACTCAGTAGTGACTCTAGTCTTCCACTTGGCTAGTGTTTCTTTATCATCACGCTGTTTGTTGGGAAAGTATACCAGCTAGGAGGTGGGAATCACTGCCGACAGGATGTGCACAGAGTTACATAGGCAGTGCTTGGGGTGTGAGGGAAAAATGGGGGTGTGACAAGTTCTGCCCTGACTTAAAACCACATTCATTGTCTCCTTTGTGTCCGCATAGGGTCTCCTTTGTGGGGCAGAGGGTAGGACATGAAGAGCAGTTTAAGCCCTGTGCAGCATCCATTCTATAGAGAGCCACCCTTAGCTACATGTAATGGTGACACTTCTGGATGGTGACACACACAGCTCTGTTTGCACCATGCTTGTGTTATTCCTTCTTGTAGTGCCATGTTCGCAGGCACTGTTCGATTTTTTTAGGAAGAACTTCATGACTTCGAGTCTTCGACAATACCCAGCCCACAGATGAGACTTTCTGGAGGCGTCTTGGTTTACATAGCTTGCTGATGTGCCACAGCTGGGAATGGCAAGAAGCAGGGTCCCACCCATCTCTGAGGACCCCCAAAGCCCAGATCTGAAAGATCTGCTCATCTTCTCCATCCCTCCCTCACTTCATTTCTTCTCTCACTGAAGGCAAACAAACAGGCTGAAAGATGCTGCAGGAGGCTGACCTTGGGGAATGACTTAGGGCCTTGCCACAGGAGGAGGTTCATGTGGGCACAGGGCTCAGCCTTGAGGTGTGGATCCAGGAGCCTTTGACCTCGTGGACTGTTATGGTATGGATGTGAAATGTTCTTTGAACACATAAGCCTGTATTTGAAGATTTGGTCTCCAGCCAGTGGCGCTGTTTCAGGATGTTATTGAAGCTTTGGGAGACAGGGAGGGCCTGGCTAGCAGATGTAGGTCATATGGGGTAGATCCTTTGTAGTTGAGGTTATAACTTGGTCCCTCGGTATCCTAGCCTAACATGCGAGGGGACCTTGCTATGCACGCCTACCACCCTGCACGCCACCAAGTTTTTCCTGTCGTGATGAACTAAGGGTACGCGCCAAAATAAATCCTTCTTCTGTCAAGTTCTTCTATCAGATATTCTGTCAGGACAAAGAGGAAAGTAACCTAAGCTGCCAGGGACTGCACTGGAGAGCAATATGGCTAGGAACCAGTGGGCCTGCCTCCCTCACACCTAAGCCCTGGCCTGGGGCACTCTGGCTTAAGAGAGCAGCTCACTCAGCCAATTCCAAGAGTCAGGATGGAAGCCTTGGTGTTTGGGATTTTTTTGTTTTTCTTCTTCTTTTTCCCTGCTCCACCTGCCAAGTTCAGGGTGTTTCTGGAACACTGAAGAATGCAGATAAGAGGTCAAGCTCCTCCCTAGAGGGAGGAGATGGGGATTTCTGAGCTCAGTGAAGTCCCAGCAGTGGGGAGATGCTACACCAAAGCTCAGCCCTGTAAGGAGGATGAGTGTAAGCTGCTTTGACCTTTATTCTTTAGGCAAAGGGTGATCACATCCCAGGTTGGATGGAATTCAGAATCGTTTCTGGGCAGAACCTCTTACTTCCAGTCCCAAACAGTTCTGTGTGGGGCACCTCTCCCCTCCACCTGGGCCTTGCTTTTCCACAGTGTCATAGGAAAGCAAAGACTTCAAGTGTTCGGCAGATGTAAGTTTTCAATGAGGTGACCTAGGTCCAAGTGTGCCAGAAATGCCAGAAACACTGTGGTAAAACTTAACGCATCCATGTTGGTATCTCTCCAAAGGGGATTTATCTCACACTCATCAGAACTCGGATGGAGTCAGGAAAGCAAGCTCCCTCCTTCCCTCGCTCTGGTTCATCCACCAGCCCTGGACCAGGGTCCTGTCGCTCTCTGCAGCTTCTTGGCCCTAGTTTCCTTTACATTCTATTTTTGTGTGATCATTAGCATTCCTTCCCCCCGCTAAACTTTTATAATGTTCAAGTCAGCCTTTTATATCCTTCCCAGAAGGGCTGAGAGCTCATGAGCTCCTGCTGTAAACAATGACTGCCTGGCCTTAATGCCGAACACATTCAAGTATCTTTAAAAAGCCAGGCTCCTCAGTAGGTGCAGTGTGGACAGTTTGAAGACTCAGTTAAAGAGGCCGGGGTGCCCCACAGATAACCTGGCTCCTTCCCACAGCCACAAGGCCAGCTGCTGTCTCTTGTGCCACGGAAGCCTGCAAGACAGAAATGTCACCATGGCCTTAGCATGGCCAGTGGGTCAGAGCCTCCACACTGCTCAGCCCAGAGATCCCAGGCATCTGGCTACATCTGTTCTGCTTTGGCTTTGACGCCTTGACTGTGGGTCTCCTTTGTGGGATCAGTTTGAGGGCCAAGAGTCCTAACAAGTGGAAAGTACAGGTCTGTTGTATGCTCAGTGTCTGAGTCAGGTCTTAGAGATATGGAGGTGGGAGCTGTGATCTCTCCCTGTGACTAAGAGAACATGTCACCTAGCTCAGAGTTCTTATCAGGGCAATGCTCTTCCCGGGAGACTGGCTAATGTCTAGAGACAGTTTTGACTACTGTGACTTGGGATGTGTGTGAGTACGTATGCTGGGGGTGGGTGGAGAAACACAAGCGTTGGTTGCTAGGAACCGAGGATATCCCTATACTGTGTACAGGATAGTGCCTAGCAAGAGTGCATCTGGCCCCAAAGCTCCAGAGAACTGAGATGGAGCAGCCCGGGTTTGGTTGTAAAGCTGCCTAAACTAGCAGGCTGCTGAAAATCTACAGTGAGGGTTTCAGAAATGGGTGGATCCAGGTGCCAAGGGACCTGCCTCAGTCACTGTTGTGACGCCCTTAAAACTACCCATTCTCATTTGTCAGGGGTGCCTTCATGGATCCCGAGTCTCTCCTAGCTCACAGGAGAACTCCTACTCAAGCAGCATCGCTTCACGAGCAGTGCCCATCAAGGAACATCTACCAAAAAGCTCAAATTTCAAGCTTGTACCGTATTGGGAGCCATGTTGGCACCATGGTTAGCCATCTAACCCTGGACAGGCCTGTGGAAACGTCCTAGCCTCCCTGTGAGTGGTCAGCCTTGGCTTCTGTCTCTGAAGCCTGGGCTTCCACAATGGCACAACGCCCCTTCAGGATCAAGCCTAGTCCGTGCCCCACTTGTCCCACCACATTGACTCTTACTCAGGTTTGTGGCAGCCATGATGGAGGTAGAAGAGTCACCAAAGCTCTCGATAGAGCTCCTGGCTCTAGGGAGACAGACATTCAGTATCCCTCAGTGAAGAGCCAGTTGCAAGAGCCAGGTATGGGCTCCCGCACAGGCCATTGCTCTTGGTGTGACATTTGCATAGCAGGAACCACCTTCCTCGAGCACTTGTGGTTCTCAGAGTGCTGGGTCCTCAAAGCATGATTAGCATCACCTTAGACCCTGGGTGGGCCTGCTGAATCAGAAACACTGGGCAGGACACCCAGCAGCCCATGCTATATGACTGCCCCCACTCCAGGTGACACTGGGCAGGACACGCAGCAGCCCATGCTATGACTGCCCCCACCCCAGGTGACTCTGATAGAGAGTGGACTTGGACCACCTGGGGGGAAGCAAGACCCATGTGTGGAGACGCTTGAAATCCCATCAATGCTTACTCTGGACAAAAGCAAGCAGGATCCTTGACAACCTACTCACCTCGCAGGAGTCTCTGAGAACTTCACAGCCAGCAGAGTGGTGAGCAGAGGGAGGCAAGAAGGCGGTTCGGCTCGATAGGACGCAGAAGCCAGTGTCAGTTCAAACTTCGGGAGTCTGACTCCCGAGTGGTTTATTTGGGCATATTTAAGCACAGCATACTTTGGTGAACATCATTCTTATGATGATTGGCTCAATTCTGCATGTGCAACAAAGCATAGCTAAATCTCCTTGAGGAACAAAGTAAGCTACACACAGGGCAGACGCGATGACACGGAAACTCTTTGTAAAGTCCACAAAGGCAGGTTGGATAGCTTGACTGAGAAAAACAAATTTATGATAAAGATCCAGAGGAGGGTCTGGTGCCATTAAAGACTCAACCTACACAGATGGTGTGAAGATCATCAGGCTAGGAAGCAGATACACTCCAGCCTTCTGGGTGGACAACAGATGTTACATTACTTCCCTTGAAGGAACAACCTCGAAGGCTCCCTTAGGGCGTGTCTGTGCACACAAAGACCTCCGTGCCCCTCGTCACCTCCTCACGTGCCACCAAAGCCTTGGTTGCCCTTTTACAGGATCTTTTACTGATAAACTGTGCGGGAATGGTGCTCCTAAAACCCTGTCATTGCTGTTATAAATTCAAGAAACTAAAACCACCTATATTCACACATTTAAAAAATAAAAAGAACAAACAAAGCCCGAAACCTTTGAATTACTGCAATCAGCTAGGAGGAAACATGGACAAATGAATCTAATAGGTTAGGAAGGAGGCCCCCCAAATGATGGAATTCCACTGGAAACACAGTGAAATGTACTAGAAATAAACACCATGGGACTAGACACATGAACTTCATCTCCACCAGGGATGAGGGACTACGGATGCTGCTAAGCACTGTGTGGTATGAAGAACAGCACTCAGTAAAAAGCCCATCAGAACCCCAAGGTCAGACAAGGTCAGAGCTGAGACTGAACATCCCTGGTCTGGCTATGAGGCTGCCAGGCTAATGTGCTGTTGAAATCACCATGGAGATTTATAAATACTCCTCGTTCTCGGATATGATAGCTCCATTGCTGAAGTACTAGGCCACATGAGCACAAGGACCTAAGTTAGAGCCCGAGACCCCATGTGAAAATGCCAAGTACAGCCTTGCCTGAATTAGGTTTCTATTGCTGTAACAAACACCATGACCAAAGCAACTTGGGGGAGGACAGGGTTTATTTGATCTTACACATCTTGATCACAGTCCATCACCGAGGGAAGCACAGACAAGAACCTAGACAGGAGGTGATGCAGAGGCCATGGAGGAGTGCTGCTTACTGGCTTGCTCAGCCAGCTTTTTTTTTTGTTTTTTGTTTTTTACAAACCCAGGACCACGTGCCTAAGGGTAGCATCAGTCACAGTGGCCTGGGTCCTTCCATATTAATCATTGATCAAGAAAATGTCCTCATAGATGTGCCTGACAATCTGATAGAGGCATTTATCAAATGAAATTCCCTCTCCTCAGATGACCTTGGCCTATGTTGCATTGACCAAAAAATTAATCAACATAGGCAATGTGCATTTATAGTTTCAGGACTGGAGAGAAGGAGGTGGGTAGATACTGGGGACTCACTAGCCAGGCAGACTAGACTAGTTGGTGAGAACCAGGCCAATGAAAGACCCTGTCTCAAAGAAAAACTGCCTGAGGGTGACACTCCAGCTTATCTTCTGTCTTCTGGTCCCTATATGAGCACACACACACACATACACACACACACATATACATATACACACATATACACACATACACACATATACACATACACACATACACACACATGCACACATACACACATACCACACACACGCACACATACACACATATACACACATACACATACACATACATACACATACACACATACACACACATATACACATGCATACACATACATATACATACACACACATACATATACACACACATACACATATACACACATGCATACACATACATACACATACACACACATACATACATACACATAAACACATACACACACATACACACACATACACACATACATACTTAAAGTTCTCTTTAGATCTCATGTTTGGCACATGTGTCACTTAGAATTATGTTTGGTTTTCAGATATT
Source organism: Mastomys coucha (assembly GCF_008632895.1). NCBI lineage: Eukaryota > Metazoa > Chordata > Mammalia > Rodentia > Muridae > Mastomys > Mastomys coucha. The sequence goes on from NW_022196896.1 coordinate 117,357,336, forward strand.
TTGGCATCTTCCAACTATGCAATTTTTTAAACCTCCAGTGTAATTCCTCCACCATGGTAAAAACCCATGGCCTACATGATTTTCATTGTTTTGCCTTTTCTAAGGTGCACTAATTTATGTCTCAAAATGCGGTGTACCATTGTGGAGGCTCCAGGCCAGAGGCATGTGTATGTGGTGTGGTCGAGTGAGGTCGTCTATAAATGTCAGGAGGCCCCGTCGATCAATGCTCAATGCAGGAACCGTTGAATTACAGCTCTTTTCCACTATAATTTTCATGTGAGGCTTTATTTTAATCTGGCTGGAAGCTGACCCATGTTTCATATTGCGGTAACTCGAGATACTTCTCGCCTTTTGCACAGGTTCTTGGTTGGACATGTGTTTTCATTTTTCTTGAGTCCACACCTTGCCGTGACTTTCCAGTAGCCTGTGTGTAATCATTTGAGGAACTACTCTTTTCCAAAGTGTCTACAGTACTTCATGATCCCACACACCACGGTGAGGCAGACTTTGTTCTTTTACCAGTGACTTGAGGTAGTAGAATAGTTGAAAGTCTATCTGTCCTGGCTAGTTTTATGTCAGCTTGACACAAGCTAGGCGGCAGTTTTCCATCTGTGTGTCACAGCCCCCTTGAGTCGGGGTGGGTGTCACATATCTGATATCCTGCATATCAGATATTTACATTACAACTCATAACAGTAGCAAATTTATAGTTTTGAAATAGCCGCTAAATAATTTTATGGTTGGGAGTTACCACAACTTGAGGAACTGTATAAAAGTTGAAACATTAGGATGGTTGAGAACCATTGAGCTAGTCATCTGAAAGGAGAAAATCTCAAATTGAGAAAATGCCTCCATAAGAGGCATCTTCCAACTATGCAATTATTTTTAAAACCTCTATCGTAATCCTCCGCCATGGTAAGGCATTTTCATAATTAGTAATTGACAAGGAAGGGCCCAGTCCTTGGTGGGTGGTGCCATCCTTGGGCTGGTGGTCCTGGATTTTATAAAAAAGCAAACTGAGCAAGCCTCCTCATGAGGAGCAGTAACACTCCTCCATGGCCTCTGCATCAGCTCCAGCCTCCAGACTCCTGCCCTGCGTGAGTTCCTGTTCCGATTTCCTTCAGTGATAGACTTCAACATGAAATTGTAAACCAAATAAACCCTTTCCTTGCTTTTTGGTCATGGTGTTTCATCATAACACTACAACCCTAACAAAGACACTATTCTTTTCACATCCAGCACTATGGTGGTATGAAAAGAGACTTTCTGCAAATGGGTGTGGCGTCTTGGCCATGGGGCGTGGCAGCTTCACCAAGGTTTGCTTTCTCAGCTCAGTCCACTGTTGATGTCACATTGCTCCCCACCTGACTTTAGCTTGCCTCTTCTAACTCAGTCCTCCCACTCACTGCCAGTATCTGTCTCTCCCCCATGGTTATACCTAACTAGACGTCTCCAGCAGGCAGCCTCCCTGCCTCCCCACAGTGCGTCTACCATTTCTGGGTGGAGGCGACCCTGAACGCCTGAATTCCCAGGCCTTTTTAGGTCTACTTTTTCTTGGAGCTCCTCAGAATATTCTGTCCCATGACACATTGCCTTATCTTAGGTGAACACAGCCATACTGTGCAGTGTCTGAAGAAACGGCAGACACTGGGGTAAGTGTGCCATCTTTAAGATCTGGCTTCATCCGACCTTCTTTTCTCCAGCTTTCTTATCTTTGGAGTTGAGAATCAAGAAGCGGAGCTGAATGATGGTTGTGCCTACAGCTCCACTCTGCATCCAGGCCTGGCTTCCACAGCATCTGTCTACCACAGCGTGACCTCTGAGTGCTGGATCCAGTGTTTGCTACACAGCATAGCTTCACTGAATCATCCAACCCGAGAAAAGCCATCTATGAACAACAGGACCAGAGGTAGCAAAGACCACAGAGATGAAGACCAACAACAAACCTCTGTCACGGATGCGATAGAATGGGAACTCAGACATTTCAACCAAGTTGAAATGCAAACAGACACTGTCGGGTCCCAACGAAAACCAGGACATGGCTTGCAGGGTACTTGAGGCTCTTTTCAGCTCTTCTCACTCTACCCTAAACCTCTCCAAGCCAGGGCCTGGGCGCATTTCCCTTCCCTTCTCCTTCCTGCGGTTTATCCTACATATCCTGCCATTTCAGGTGTGTGCTCTTGATCCTCTGCTCCTGGCTTGGCTGGCTCTTGGCCTCTTTGTCTGCAGTTCCTCTCTATGTCCCCCTCTCTTCCTCTTCCACTCCTGCTTCTCTCTCTCTCCTCTCATGACATGGTTCATCCTAGAGTCCTTTCCAGGTGCCTCTGGTTGTTCCCCCCCTTATATCTATAATGAAACTCTCCTCAGCCACTCCTCATATCCATTTTCATTCAGGCACAAACCAAAGCCCAGGTTCTGGCTGCATGCGATTTTGGTTGGTGTGATGTCATCAGCCTCAACCGTGGCACTAGCCGCTCACCTTCTGCCAAGCAGCTTCTCCCGTTCTTTCTCCACGGTGGGCTTCTTCTGCCTCTCTCTAGATGGCCCTGGGTTCTGCAATCAGCTCTCTGCCAGTCCAGGACAGAGTCACTTCTTTTGTCCAGCCTTGGTTTTCCTGCTGGGAGGCCCTAGCTCACACAAGTCCTACATGCAGTTCTTGTTTCGTATATA
>NW_022196896.1:117360015-117362891 GCF_008632895.1 Mastomys coucha
TATATATATATATATATATATATATATATATATATATATATGCATATGGACATAAAACTTTAACTCTAAAATTAGAGTGGAACTGAACTGCCATTGAACCAAGCTAATGTATATTTATAAATTAGTATGCAAAACATTAAGCATCACCATGACATTTTCATACATGCGTATCAGTGTGCTTTACTCACACCTACCTCCCATCATTCATCGTCCTCTTGCTGCATACCCCACCCACCTCCTCTGCCCTGGCTTTCCCACTGGTTCTCTTCAGTTCTTTGAGGAACAACAGTATTTGGTTTTAGCCTAGGTCCCAGTGCCACCTGATCTTAGGTTCTTAGTCATCCAAGCAGTGCCAGGTATGGGCTTCATTTCATGGAACGAGCCTTAAGTTGAATTAGACATTGGTTGGTTTTGTCCACAAGCTTTGTGCCACCATTGCCCTAGCATATCTTGCATGCAGGACCACTGTAGATCGAAAGGTTTGTGGTTGGCTTCCTGTTTTCTGTTTTCTCTTTTGGTAGCATACCTAGTAACTTCCCATACCACAGATACTAGGACATAGCCGGGAAGGCTTTTACAGGTAAAGTTTGACTTCTCTACGTTAAGTGAGTTATGTAGGTGTTGTCTTCAGCAAGGGGTCCTTGTTGAAAGTTGATGGAAAGCCACCTAGAACCTTGGCAACAACCTGGGTTCCTTTAGCCAATAATTCAACTGGATATGACCCATTCCAGTGCTGAAGGCTTCATTTGGTGACAAGAGATGACCAGTTGGGACTCTCTCCCCCATTGAATTAGTCAGGGTTCTCTAGAAGTACAGACCTTATAGGGTGAATCCCCACCCTCTCCATATCACATTTACTATAATGACTTATAGGATGTGGTCTTCAATATATTGTCTTCAATATATGCTGAAATCTGATATCTTTAATTACTTTCTTCAATGATGAAGTTTTTAATCATACAAGTCTTCTACTTGCTTGGTTAGAGTTACCCCCAAGATAATTTTTTTTATTATTTGTGGCTATTGTGGAATTGTTTCACTGATTTCTTTCTCAGTCTGTTTATCATTTGTATCTAGGAGGGTTCTTGATTTTTGTGAGTTAATTTTGTATCCAGCTACTTTGCTAAAAGTATTTATCACCTTTGGGAGTCCACCAGTTGAACTTTTCAGGTCATTTATGTCTACTATTATATCACCTGCAAATAAAGAGATTTTGATTTCTTCCTTTCCAACTTGTGTTCTCTTGATCCCCTTCAGCCATCTTATTGCTCTAGCTAAAACCTCAAGTACTATATTGAGTAGGTGTAGAGAGAGCGGACAACCTTGTCTTGGTCCTGATTTTAGTGGGACTGCTTTGAGTTTCTCTCCGTTTAAGTTGATATTGGCTATGGGCTTGTTGTAAGCTGCATTTATTATGTTGAGATAAGTCCCTTGATTCTCTAATCTCTCCAGGATTTTTATCATGAAAGGGTGTTGGATTTTGTCAAAGGCATTTTCTGTGTCTAATGAGATGGTTATGTGGTCATTTTCTTTCAGTTTGTTTGATAGATTAGATTTATTGTTTTATACATATGGAGCCATCCCTGCATCTCTAGGATAAAGCCTGTTTGATTATAGTGAATGAAAGTTTCCTGGTGTAATAAAATCACCAGTGCTCAAAGAAGTATAATTACATTGAAACTCAACTCAGGGTACATGTCATTTCTTCCAAGAAGATGCTTTCTAGAGATAGGGGACCTGTACTAACTTAAGGGCCTAAGGCTTAAGGCCTGGTATAGAGGTCATTTGGGCTGTTAGCCACCTTTGATCCTGATTGTGGGAGCTCAGGGGAGCCTCTGGCTTTACAGTTAACATAAAGGTCATTTAGGCTATCTCCAGTCCTGGGTGGGAACTTACAGAGCCCCTGTCTGGAAGGGTCATTTAGATTAGCAGCCACCTCCAGTCCTGGATGTAGGAGCTTGATATGGTCTGGCTCAACAGATAATGCAGATCATCAGGCTGTCAGTCACCCCCCAGTTCCCAGATTTCTGGATGGGAGAACAGGTTTTATAACTTTCTCATTGCAAAGACAATCCTATGTGTTTAATGTTCCTGGTTTCTCTGGAGATCTGTGAGAGCAAGGACCTTACATCTATGTTCATAAGGGAAATTTGTCTGTAATTCTCTTTCTTTGTTGAATCTTTGGATGGTTTGGGTATCAGGATGACTGTGACCTCATAAAATGAATTTGGCCATGTTCCTTCTGTTTGTATTTTGTGGAATAATTTCAGGAGCATGGAGAGACGTTTCGAGGGCGAGCGGTCTCATAAACAAGCCCTCATTTGGCTAAGCTTGCTGCCATTGGTTGCTTTCGCATTTGGTGACCTATCCGCTTTTGCCACGTAGCCCATTGGGATTGGCTAAGCTTGGGAGTACTTAACGGCCGGGGGTGGGCTGGAAGGCGGAGCTTAGATGGCAGGAAGGCGGGGCTTAAGTAACGGCTCCTGGGAGGGAGAAGAGCAGGAGGAGAAGAGGCAGAAGAGCAGGAGGAGCAGGAGGGAGAAGCAGGAGGGGAAAGACTATTACAATGTTCCTGAATAAACTGCTAAAAGGAAGGGCTCGGGTCGCGTCTTTCTTGCTGGTCGGGGCGGACTCGACACAGGAGTATTGGTATTAACTCTTCTTTGCAAGTCCGATAGAGTTTTGTCTAAAACCATCTGGCCCCAAGCATTTTCTATTTGAGAGACTTTCTTTCACCAGGGGTTTATAGAAGTCTGTTGAAACTGCTTGTCTGACCTTAACTTTGGTGAGTGGTGTGTTTCAAGATAATTATTCATTTCTTTTAGATTTGTCAAGTTGGTGAAGTACAGGTTTTTTTTTTTTTTTTAGAGATATTT